>NC_056746.1:782767113-782824613 GCF_019279795.1 Protopterus annectens | reverse complement strand
CCTGCAATCATTTAATTTCTATGTGCCTCTTCTTGTTATTTGTATATCCTTCAGGCCTTTCCTTTCCTGAGGTGGACTCGCGTGGCTCCAGGACCACACCAATGCATTTACCCTAGACAATGCTTACTCTCCTCCATGTCCAGAACATTCTCTGTGAAGATGGTCTTTACATTATGTTGAAGCCATCCCAGTTTACAAGCTATCCCTGTATGTTTTTTGAACACGAGTAAGTATGTAATACAAGGCAATATAAATATAAAACAATTTTTTTTTTTATCAGAAGTCCAGCCTGTGCGGGCTTTATTCATCTACTTGAGATACTTTACATTTTCTTCTCAGGAACCTTCTTATGTTTAATTTGTTTTATTTCATATGTAGTAAATTAAATGTTTTGATGGTGATATACTCTAACTCATTATTCCAGTATCATAAATATTGTATATATCTGAACAACACAAGTAAAGAACAAGTAATTCTCAGTAATGCAAAATTTTTAAAAGTAACAAATACAGCGTTAGCACTTTTACCAGATACTAATAAAGGTAACTAAATGCACTATGTATTTGCAAACAGTTGAAAGATAAGAAACAACACTACTTTATATACTGTAGTACATTCTACAAATATCATGGAGTTTATTTATAAATCTCATAAACTGCCCTTTCACGTTAGCGAGTTACGATACACATCTTAAAAGGAAGAGGAGAACGAACTGCTCCTGAAATGCAGTCAAAGTCTGTTTCATCTGCTGTCATTCCAGGAGGAGGATGAAGTTCAAAATTCTGTAGAAAAGTTGTAAAAGACAAGTTTTCTCCTCTGCAGCTTCTTCGACCTGGGAAAGGTTAAAAAAATAAAGATAATTAAAAAAAAAAAGAAAAGAAAATAGTTGAACTAAAATTAACTTGATTTTATGCACACCTACATATCAATAAATTCCTCTTTCTCACTGCTAGTTAATAAAACTAGAGAGATGGGTGTCTTAAAACTGGTAACCCACTGCTTGCAGAAATACAAATTTGTGCCAACTGAAAAGTATTTAGAATATCTTTTATCTTTTTTTTTTTTAGGAGTATGTTAAGTAATCATGGAGGTAAGAGGTGAGCTTACCTCAAATGTTTATGTTTTAACATGTGGTTTGGAGTGTCATGCAAGTTTCTATTTTGTTTATTCCCTGAATGTGCCACTAATTACCACTCTCTCCTTCTCTCTGTCTGTTTAGTATGTATATGTTGTATAGTAGCATTGAAAAGCTTTGTAATTCAATGGAATTGTACTGGGTGGTGCTAGAAAGAGTGCGGGTGGGGATGATATAATTGTAGGAGTAGAACCATAGATGGGGTGGGGCAAAGGGGTGGTTGTTCTGGGTGCAAACTGTTATAAAGGAGTAATTGGCAATACAGAAGTGAAGTACTAAAGCACTGACTTTGCCAATTTCTGGAATTTATTCATAAGGCATTTAGTAGCAGTATTGCTATTCAGACTCATTTACTCTAATGGACTTTGGATGTTTGTACTCTTAACTCCCAATGATTGCCAACCTGAGCTTTATGACAAAATTAAATTATGGCCTCACACTTCAAACAAAAGTTCATATCTCTGGAGTCATAATGAGTACTAAAGAAATGTAAATTGCAGACTGTTCAACACAAGCAAATCTTTACATTGATAAAAATCATTAGATTCTAGGTCTTAAACTGGATATTATAAGTAATAATACATATAATAAATACTAATTGTGTAATATTTTGTAACCAGCTTACATCTCAGTAACCACTTATACTAAAAACATACCTTCAGCATCATTTTTTTCGTCCATGAGCTTTCGTATGAGGGTAAGCATTTATGCCTGTGTTACTTTGTTGTCAAGATATTTGGAAAATATGAAAATTATAACAATATAAATACATGGCATATGAACAACAATTAACATATCTTAAACAACACTAGACAGACGTCAAGTATAAGTGCAGTTGTGTTGTCTGTCATGTTAGCTTTAAGATAAAATCTTTCAGTAGCTTGTATATTACATGGTTTTGAAATTATTAATGTGAATATAACAGGTGTCAGTAGAATGTAACTGCAGAAATACCCTGAGGCATTACTACAGCTGTTACACTTTAATTTGCTTCTTAATCTTGGAGGAAGTATTTCTTCACTCCTCAATTTTGGTTTGAGTGGGCAACAGTATAGGGATCTGCCCATGCTGCTGCCTAGAAAAAAATAGTACTTCTCTTACAAAGGGCGAATGAAAACTGGAAGCAAATCGGGCATTTGCCTTTCATTGTTGAGGGCCTACAGGAGGAAACTGGTGGGGGTCTGGTCCACAAGAGCTATACAGGTGGGAGCCTGATATCCAGCCAAGGGCCTGTTCAAGATAGTTATACCACTTGGAGCCTGAAGCCCTGACAAAGACATGCCCAAGACCAGAGAGGTTGGGGGTCTGAAGGTACATAGATAGCCTACAACAAGGCAAGACAGACAGGCAAGGAAAGCCTGTACTATGTAAGTAATGAAAGGTGGAAAAGGAACACTATATGAGAAACATTCTCTATGCAGTTCAGTCTGTTGAATGCTGACTGTGTACTGATACCTGTTTTTAGGTTCATAGGTTCATAGGTAGGTAGTAGGCTATCTGCCCAAAGGCATTTATAAGCCTAGCCAGAATGTGTTGGGTTTTGCTGCCCCCTTAAATTAGTATCTTATGTCTATGAGTTTGATAGGATACTGCAATGCCATACTGATTCTGATTTAGTTCCAACATGAACTGTTCAAAAAGACTAATCTCTCCTCTATATATAAAAAAACAAATCATCAATAAAATAAAGAAATAATAAATCTAACATGACTTTACTGAGTGCAAGTGGCTGCCTGTGTTACTGATGAAATGTTTGGGGGTCTATATTAGAATTGTGAAAGCTTACTTTCACGAATACAAAGTAATCAACACATAAATGGCGAAGGCCTAAAACAATGAAGAGGGAAAAAAGCGAATTCGGAATGTCGAACGTCCCTTTTTTGGCCAGCAGGGTGATCATGGGGATGAGGAAATAAATACTTTTCCCCACTGCAGTGCAGTCTAGGAGTTGGTATATTTAAGTAGGGGGGGTGTGGGGGGTGCAGGAGAGCTTGCCCCCTGCAAAAATGTTTTAAAAAGTATTTTGCCTTAGGTTTGTTCCGTTAGATTTACCTTACCTGTATGGCACTGTTGCTTCTGGGAATACGTTCGATGTTGTCATTTTCGCTTTTTTTGTCCTAAGCTGTTTATGGATTTTGACAGTTATGTGTCGATTACTTTGTATTCGCGAAAGTAAGCTTTCGAGATATTAATATAGACCCAATGTTTGAATATACCAAACATTTCTGCAACATATGTGTGAGTGTGTGAGTGTGTGTGTGTGTGTGTGTGTGTGTGTGTGTGTGTGTGTGTGTGTGTGTGTGTGTGTGTGTGTGTGTGTGTGAGTGTTTGGGAGTAAGGTTAGAGTAAGGGGATAACTCTAGTCTTGTATGTGTGAATGCTAGTGTGTGGGAGGCATGTGTGTGTGTTTTGTGTACTGGCACTGTTAGGAAAGGGATTTTCATAAGGTAATATGTAGGGTTAGGATTGTTCAGGGTAGCACACATAAGTATGGATGGATTTACACACTTTACCTAACAGCAGAAATATTCTTAGTATTATAATACTGTACAGAAACACATTTTGTAACTCACATATTCAATCCAAACAATTTCACCCTTTCTCTTTAACTTAGCACATCTTAGAAAAACACACACACACACACACACACACACACACACACACACACACACACACACACACACACACACACACACACACACACACACACACACACACACACACACACACACACACACACACACACACACACACACTCAGACACACACACACACACACACACACACACACACACACACACACACACACACACACACACACACACACACACACACACACACACACACACACACACACACACACACACACACACACACACACACACACACACACACACACACACGGTAACAGCATATACCTCATATATGTGAAATCACTGACATTACACTGGGAACCACTCACTTGCAACCAGCTACACTGCTGCATCTGATTTTTTGCACATATGACCACCTGGCCACCTTTGACAACAACAAGTGCAATCGATCACTTGACTGTATCTAATATCTATCTATACATCTATCTGTAGACATATATATATATATATATATATATATATATATATATATATATATATATATATATATATATATATGTGCAGTCTCACAGTCTCAGAGATGCAGTCCCCCCCACATGGGGGGGGGGAGGTTACTTTGCTTTGGTTTTAAGTTGTCCTTCAGGTTGGCCAAGCAGTTGCTTACCTGGAGTGGAAAGTTGGTGTTCCAGGTTTTCAGTGTTATGGATTTCCAGTGTTACTGTCTCGGGATTATGAAAGTTGGGTAAGTGAGATTTTGGTCTACTGAAGTAGACCCATATATATATATATATATATATATATATATATATATATATATATATATATATATGTGTGTGTGTGTGTGTGTGTGTGTGTGTGTGTGTGTGTGTGTGTGTGTGTGTGTGTGTGTGTGTGTGTGTGTGTGTGTGTGTGTGTGTGTGTGTGTGTGTCAAAACTTCTTATGCAAGATCCATGTCATAGGTTCATAGGCAGGTACTAGGCTATTGGTCCTAGGACCTATATAAGCCTATCCAAAAAGGTACCCTGACTTTTGCCACCCAAGAAAATTATTTTCCTGTGTCCCAGTTGAGCAGAGCCACAGAGGTGATCCCTGGATGAATTTCCTATTTCCCATCCAATCATCAAGATTTTTCATGAAGAGAGCTAATGAGGAGCTTTGTTTGATATAGACAGGTAGTTTGTTCCAGAGTATGGGAAGTCTCTGAGACAGGAATCTATTCCTCCAGCATATACTGTTTATTGTGATGAGAAGGTTTAGGTCTCTAGAGCATGTAGCTCGGAGGGATTGGGATTTCTTTAAGTGAAGCATGTCCAACAGCTCTGGGTTTGACATAGCTTTGTATGTTAGGCAGAGATCACCTCTGAGTAGGCGATATGTGATGGAGTAAAGCTGGAGTTTTTTTTGAGCCAGTCTCTGTAGTCTCAGTCTGTTTGAGGCCAGTAATCCTCTTTGTGAGGTATTTCTGCAGCCTTTCCAGTTGCTGTAGATGTCCTGTTAGATACATACCAAAAGGGGCGTTGTACTCTATAATGGGTCTAATGAGTGATGAGTAGATAGAAACAATGACCTTTTTTTCCTGGATAAGAAACCTTTTGTGATGAGGTGTGCCACATAGAAGGATTTCCTGACTACAGTGGCGATGTGATTATCAAAGGAGAGACTACTGTCCACCTTTCGGTGTTAAGTAGACTACCAACTATGTGGTAGCTCATGGGTACAGAGTTTTTACCAAAGGGGATGACAGTGCACTTTTTGGCACTGAGCTTGAGGCCATGGCTTTGACACCAGGCATCTGTTTCAGTGAGGCCCTTTTGTAGGATGTCCTCATTGTTAGGATTTTAGATTATGGCTCCTAGTTTGTAGTCATCTGTAAACTTCATTAGCCAAAGACCTTCTGTGTTAGCCTGTACTTCAGAAAAGTAGATACCAAACAGGAGAGTACCCAGGACTGAACCCTGGGGTACTCCACTTGTCACTGGTCTGAAGTCGGATTTGGAGTCTGCTACTTTCACAGTGTGGGTTCTGTCAGTGAGCCAGTTGGTAACCTATCTTGTAAGATAGGGATTTATACCTAGTTTAGTGAGTTTATCTATAATTCCAGAGTGAGGGATGGTGTCAAAAGCCTTGGGGAAATCTAGATAGGCTGTGTGAACCACCGTATCCTTGACTACGGCTTTGGTGACTGCTTCAAAGAAGTCTATCAGGTTTAGGAGACATGATCTGCCTTTTACACATTGGAACTGGGTGGGAAAATGAATGTACAGTTTCAATGACTGTGCTGTGTTCAGAGGTCAGTACTAGGCTAACTACCCTTTGAGCCATTTTAAACCTAGCCAATTACCCTATTGGAGAATCAAACCCTGCACCTTGTGCTTGTAAGGCAAACATTTTAACCACTATACCAAACACCAACTCATAGATCACTTTGCATTCTTCTTACTGCTATGTACAACTTATATCTGCTAAAGCTATGACAAGGGCGAAAATGCTAATTTCTTGTTTTAATTAATAAAGGATGGTTTAAACAAGCAATACCGTCATACAATGTGCTTTTTTATTTTTAATAAGAATACAAAGTGATTTTTGAAATGGATTCTACATAAGAAGTTTTGACAATTATTGATATGCTGATAGCAAGAGAATTCATTCATGTGCAACTAGCTTTCCTTTTTTTTTGTTTTGTTCTTACATAAGGAAAGTGTGCTCAAGAGGTGTATTAATACGGTGATGGAGGGTATGGCCCATCCCAGGTGCAAACCGTAAGGGGGTGGAGCCTTGTCTTTTAAAATGTTTCACGAAAAAAACAGAGCTGAATCCTTTACAAGCATTCTTCTTTAAGAATGCCCTCTACCTGTGCTTCACTGCATGCGTTGATGTATGCATGCACCTATTGCTTACTCCTTTTCCGCATTCCATGTAGAATTAGAATTTCATGTTGGAGATGGCTGCTGCCTGTGTGTGTTTGTTAGGGATAGCAGGTTAGTTAATTTCTTCAGGCTCAAATGCTGCACCTTGGTTACAAGAAACAAGAGCCTGAATCTTCCACACCAACTACCAAACTAGTAAAACATGAGTTTGGTGCATTTTTAGGGAATCAAGTTTCAGTGCTTTTTCAAGGAATTGTGAGCTTCAAGAGAAGAGAAGTTTACTGCTGCTCTTGCTAAGCCTATTTTCAATGTGTAACTGATTTATTTAGAAAATGTCCATAGTGTAACATGTACCATGCTTGCCTTTTTGATGCAAAAGGCTGTGTGTTCTACTCCCACAACATATAGATGGATCGACATTACTGTGTTATACTTTAAAGGGGATGGTGGTGATGTTTCTGCCTCCTGAGTGTGTCATCCTTTGGATGAGATGCCCAGTAACTATGAACCTGTTGCTGGTTTGCCATCCATTCCCTATTGCAATATTACCATGTTTTAATGTAACACAGTACATTTATTCTTCAAGGGCAGCAGGCACTGAATTTGTAGATAAATCACTGAAATATAACATTGTTTGCTATCAGCAATCTCTTCATTCATTACAGAGCCCTTTAATATGGAATTATTCAGATGGCTTTTACTTCGGTAGAGGTTGTACATATTGGCTGGTATTTGAGGATTGCAATGATAAATGTTTGAGTGACCTTCCATGGTTGAAATGTTCTGCAACTGGCAGTTTTGTAATTATTGGGCCATACATTTTGTTTTATTGCTTACTGGAAAAATGTTCAAAACTATAAATTTAAAACACAGTCTAACAGATGGTGCTGTATTATACAAGGAATATAATTTAATACAATCAGGAAGGTGAATCAAAGAACATATGCACATATGTATGGTCCTAAAATGTGTGCAAAACTCTCCATGGTTTGAAAACACCCCAGAGGTAAACTTATCTGTCACTGGCCAGATGCATTTCATTTGAATTTCGGTTTCATTGCCATTTCAATGAATTGGAGATTCAAGAGCAGAGATGTTTACTGTTAATGCTCAGTCTATTTTCTTTGTGAGACCGTATTGTTTTGTTTAGCAAATGTCTATCCGTGTTTGTGCTATAAAATTTGAAATAAAAACTTTAATTTAAATACAAATATCTGTAATCATTGTAGAAGTTAAGAAGAGAATAATGCGTACACTTGGAGATTACTGGGGAGAAATAGCAAAGTAATGGGATAATGGAATGGCTGCAGGTGGGGTGCTGTGTGTGTGTGTGTGTGTGTGTGTGTGTGTGTGTGTGTGTGTGTGTGTGTGTGTGTGTGTATGGGGGGATCCATAACCCTGCCTAAGGCCCCATTTGACCATGATCCAGCTCTGAAGCAAACGTTTTGTTTCTTCCTCTTGCATGAGTCTATATGAATGTGCATCTATGTGTGAAAACGTTGCACAGGATTGGAGGAAACTCAGAAGGAACAGACAAGAGCAGGTTGAACAGTGGCTATTTTTAAAATTAACAGCAGCCTTCTAGTTGTACAGTAGTACAATGCAACAGAGAGTTTTGCAGTGGCAATATTTTTTTTGTTTAACTGAAACTGGCAAACTAGATTAATCACAACAAGTGAATCAGCCAGGGCATTATGGGATACTGGACTGAAGGTGAGATTTTTTTTTTTTAAATGTGACTATAACCAGATTTTCTTTCTTATTTTTGGAAGGGGGAGGGTGGCTAGCCTAATGTGTATATGGTGTGTGTGTGTGTGTGTGTGTGTGTGTGTGTGTGTGTGTGTGTGTGTGTGTGTGTGTGTGTGAGTGTGTGTGTGTGTGTGCACAGCATGTTTGTTTGAATGTTTTGAAACTAGTTATTTATGCTTTTTTTTCATTGTACTCTTCTGCCCTATTTTGTTTTTTTTGGGTTGGGGTAGCTAGCTGTGCTGCAAATTAAAGTAACTTGCCCTTTCACTTGTTCAGATTAAATTCTGTGATTAAGGCTGGCAAGTTAATATTTGTGTTATTAAATTGGAATATTATTTATCATTTTTGGGGGTGGGGGGGTGCGGTGGCCAGCCATGCTGTGGATGAATGTAACTTCTCCTTTTCACTTGTTCACTTTACATTCCACACTTAAGCTGCATTTGTCTGAATAAATATTAATATTTATGCTTTATTTGGGGAGAGGGGGTTAGCAGTAACTTTGTCATTTTAATATTATTTTAAAGATTGGCTAGTGTGCATTGGTGTGAAATAAATTGAAATTTTTGAGTGGGGCAGCTTGCTGTGCTATGGGAACTTACCTTCTTCATTTGCTTAGCTTAAAGTATGGTATTAAGAGTTGGCCAGTGTGCATTCATGTGAAGTAAACTGGAATATTTATACATTTTTTCCTTTGGGAGGGGGGTGGCTAGCTGTATTGCTGAATAAATAACTGGTGCTCTGTTTAAAGTAGGGCATTAATGGTAAGTGTGGATTTGTGTGAAATACATTGGAATATTATATTGGAATTATAAGAATATTATAAGAAACACATTTGAAACTGTTTCCAGTTTTACAGAATGCTCTTGTGTTTGTCTAATATGTTTGATCTGCAAGTTACTCTCATATTGTTTGCTTATATATGGTCTGCCTTTACATGACTAGTGTGCATTTGGGTGCTGTATTTGTAAAAACAAGTTGAAACTGTTACTGATTTTGCAGAAAATCCCTAAGTTTGCTTCATCTTGTTTTGTCCCTAATAAAATTTGGGCACAACTGTTCACATAAGTTACCAAATCCTGAACTAATGGGTCAGCTGTTAGGGGTGTGTTGTCAATGTCGTACTCAACTTTCCAAAGGAGATGATAATGCATTTTTGACATTTATCTTTAGTCCATGATGCTGGCACTAGTTATTTGTTTGGGATGCTCCTTACTGGCCATTATTTTGTTTCCTTTCATAATTATTACTAAAAGCAATTGTCACAGAGGAGGAGATGTTAGAAAAAAACTCTGCAGGGGAGGAGAGTGTTAAAAAATTTCTGTTCTGGGTGTCAACTATGCTAGTTATGCCTCTGATGTGCATTACTCTTAAGGCTGAACCTCAGTACTAGGGTATGTTGTCTCTCTATATAGATATTCCCCTCCCTTTACTTATTTAAATTTTATTTACTTATGTATTTAACTTTATTTCTAATGTGAAGATTAAAGCAAAAAATCAACTTTATTATGTGTGTGTCTCTCTAGTGTTTAAACATATGAGACATGTCATGCTTATGTGTTTCTGAAAGAGTTGTAAATCAGCTTAATTTAGAATTTAAAACTTTCTTGATGTATATTTTTAACTGTCTGTGAATAGCATATTACTTAGGTAAATTAAGTTACAGTTATATTTTTTGCTCAGTGTGGCCCTATATTTTTCTTTTACTTTTGTCAACCAGATTAGTGAACTGATCATTGGACCTTTCCCTGTTACAACCCTTGCAATGAAGACAATATACAGATATGAGTTGCACAAAACAACAAAGAAAATAGTAAAATGAGCACAGAAAACAAACATATAAGTTATATGGGACTCAGAAAGGATTAATACAAGTGGTAAGCCCTATGATGGGTGACCAACCTCTCACTGTAACCTTTTCCAATTCAGAGACTGGCCTACTGCTGGGATTTTCCATGATTCGAAGAATCCCTGCAGTGGGTGGCCTTGTTTGTTATGCTAGAAGACAACAAGGTATTCCTGGGGAGCACCCAGTGCTAATCAGCCATGTGCTCTACCCTATAAATGCCTATGGCAACAAATTTATGCTACAAGTGAGTCAGTAAATCCCTTGGCTGAGTGAACTATCATAGCTGGCTGAAAGATGTAACTTGGCCAAAAAGGTATAATCACCCATTATCATCAGTGGGAGAGACTGCTGCAGGTAAGTTTAGTGAAGTTCAACTCAGAGGTAGTGGATTGGTGTGTATGAGTGTATGCATGCGTGTGTAGTAGTGTGCATGCCTGAGTGCAGGGATATGAATGTGTATATGCATGTATTTGAGTGTGTGCAAATGTGTGTGTGTGTGTGTGCATTTGAGTGTATGTATGTAAGTGTTTGAGAGTGTGTGCTTGTTTGTGTGTGTGTGTGTGTGTGTGTGTGTGTGTGTGTGTGCATGTGTGTGTGTGTGTGTGTGTGTGTGTTGTTTATGATGTCGAGTGGATGCCCAGGTGTTTGTTTGTGTATTTATTTGCAAATATATGTATGCATGTGTGTTTGCGTGTATGTGTGTGTGTGTACATGAAAACCTGAATGTGTCTGTGAGAGCGTATGGTGGATGCCTGTGCAAATTAGGTAGATGTGCCAACAGAGGTAATTGTCAACGTAAAATGCAGCTAGCACTAGGGGTAAAAAGCTTGTTATTTGGAGTTGTGGAAATTAGCTGATAATGATGTATTTCTAATGATTCTACGATGACATACTGACTTCCTGCATGCCGACATTTCAAAAGGATGAAAAAAATGCACAAAATCGAAAATGGCAAAAAAAACCCTTTTTACTTGTATTTTGCAGGTGTGGTGGCAAACTGCAATATACCAACTTTGTGGTGGCACCAACTCTTAGGGTTAAGTCTCCCTAAAAAAGAAGGGGGAAGTCTCCCTAAAAAGGATCATTGCTGGTACAGAATTGGAAATCAAAATTGCACCTCCAAGGATTTCCTATGAGAAAAAGTGTTTGGTGTTATGCTAGTTATAATTTTTTTTTTTTTTTTGCAGGCTACTGGTGCTCATGCAGTTTCATCTTGAGCATGTGCAGAAGTCTTTCTCATTGCAGCTAAAGCTGTCTGTGTTGAATTTTTCATGATCACCCATGGTAGATAATTTCCATTTCCAAGGAATCATTTCTCTGAATTGCAGCTGATATCTTTGAATATCCCCCATATATTTTTGTCAGAGTTAACTACTCAGTACATCTGCTATACATTTCTGTTACTTGTCATGATACAGATGAGCTGGAATTTATATTTTAATCAGAGTTTATTGAATTAAATGGTGACACATGACTTACCTCATAAGGACTTGCTTATTTGTATTTTTGTTTGAATAAAGGATACATAGAGATAGCTATCCAACCAGAGTAAATAAACAAATAACTAAATAAATAGTGCTGGTTTTCTTGTGTATAGAGCATTGATTTATATAAATAAAGAACATTCATGTAAAAGCACAACTACAGTAGTTACTGAACAGTATTTTATACTGACATCCTTGTACACATTGCAGTGATTTATTTTGATATACATGCAAAAACATAAATAAGTAGTTAATGAACAGTATTAATTTATATAACTTTCTAATATAAATTGTTAGTTCACTTGAAATGGATCATATTAAACCCAAAATGTGAAGAATTAGAGTAAACAGTTAAAACATAATTATTTGAAGTAGAAACATAATCTCCCTCCAATGTTCACCTCTATAGGTGTGTCATTCGCTTGTTTAGTCAGTTTTTACTTAATCACATTGATGTTAGCTTTATACATTGTAAGTATATTTTGTTAGCTTTGGATATTGTTTTATATTAATTACTAGAGAGTCACTCTACTCTTAGCCTCATTTATTGTATAATAGAAAGTACTAGGCTTTGCTTCATGCAAAGAGATTAGGTTTTCTTTAGGAGTGTATGCTATTTTAGTAGAATGTGAGCATGATATAAATAAACAAAAAGAAAAGAGATAAGATTATATCCAAAATGTAATTGCTGACTATAATATAACCCAAATGTAAGTTCTGGCTTGAAAAGCAAGTCAGAAAGTAATGTTTGTAAATACTGTTTTGAAAAACTGTTACTGCCTCTTGTCAAAGGCCATGACTGAAAATGGTCTTTGACCCAGACCACCTACCCAGTCAACAAAGCGAAATAAATACATAGATAAAGGTAGGTGGCTATTTCACGAGTAGCTGGAAGGAAGGTACTCCATCTACATACTCTGTGATTATTAATACACATACACACTCAGAATTTATGGGTCTATGTCATAAGATATAAAGTACAAAAAAGACTGAAAACTAAAATATCTAAACTCCAAATATTGGTAATGGAAATTTGCCACTTCTGTACTCATGTGCAGTCTTGGAGTTGATATATGTATTTATCAGTGGGTGTGGGGGGCTTGCCCCACCTCATTAAAAAATGTTTTCGATATTTTGAGTTTTATATATTTTGGTTTACAGTCTTTTGAACTTTCAATCTTATTCAATAGACCCATATATATATATATATATATATATATATATATATATATATATATATATATATATATATATATATATATATATATATATGTGTGTGTATAAAATATTTGCAAGGTGTAATTTTACATCTCTGGTTCCTAAAATTGATTAAGCTTCCTTTAATGTTTATAGCAATGCTTACTGCATGACTGAACTTTTAACACTGCAGTGTTTTTCTAAACTCCATTTTGGAACCTTTGTTTCAGAATAACTTATTTTGGAAGTTTTTCCTCAAAGGGAATTTAACTGTCCATTAATGGAAGACCATAAGCTAATCGTTGAACCTCTGAAGCCAGCAAGGGGAGCAGTCTCTAAGGGCAGCAAGTAAGTAGTCATGCAACCAGTAGCCTGGGTGCAGGTGAAGAGTGCCCAAGGTTTTGGATGGCTGGCTGGCTGTTTTACCCTAGGCATGATATAACTCATATAACGTACCCAACTGCAGCAGTGATTTATGTATAAAAATATCAAAATTCTGGATCCAAACTTCCAGGTTTCAGTTAGTTTTGTTCTTTTTTTTGGTGATAAAATTTTTTATTAAGATCAAAACTAAAACAAACAACTGTTATAAAATAATTGATAAGATTTTTTGATACAATAGATAAAAATAGAAAATATTGATACAAAAACAAGAATAAACATAACTATTTACAAAAGTGTTCACTACCTATGGATGAAGTTTGCTATTTAAATGTTTTAAAAAATAAAATGAAACTAGATTCATTTTACTAGTTTACCAGTAGATCATTTATACTTTTCCAGTAATTGTAAGTTGTTGTGTTCCCTAATGATGTAGCTCTGTCATCATTTCAAATTTAGAGACTTCCATGAGAAGATCTTTAAAGTTTTGAAAAGAAGGGATTTGAGAGGATTTCCAATTTTTAGTGATTTCTTTCCTGGCAATGGATAGAACAGACCACAGAATTAAATATTTTTTTGAATTTACACAATTTGGGACTGGAGTGTTAAACAAAATAAGTGATTTATTGATTGAAAAATTATCTGTAAAGATAGCATGTAGGAAGTTATTGATGTCATCCCAAAATTTCTTTAAAAGATGACAGTCATAAAATATGTGTGCCCAATCCACATTAATAACTTTCTTACATCTCCAGCATAAAACGTTTTCTTTAGATATCTTGTTGACTTTAAATGGAGTAAGAAATTATCTGTTCAAAAATCTCCAAGTAAAAATTCTCCATTTATGTGAGGATGTAGATTTGCGAGCTGACTGGAGTATACATAATTTATCAATATCTGAAGGATAAGAATTATTAATGGTAACAAAAGATTTCCAATAATTTTCTGAATGAATATCTAAGTCTGATTTTATTGATTTGTATATATGAGAGAGACTAATTTTATTAGAGTCATTCTGTTGAATGAGAACCATTAAATACTGTATTAGCCTGGGGAGTATTGTTTTAGTTGTAGAAGGAATAAGATTGAGCTTATCTTTGATATATTTCCTAGCTTCTTGTAAGTCAAGCCAAGAATATGAATCAAAATTATTCTCTTCAATAAGAATGTTAAGTGATTTTAACTTGTTATTATTCATCATTTGATAACAAACTAGTAAATGCTTTTGTTTAAATAAATACATTTTATGATAATCTGTAGTGACAATGATATTATGAGTACAGGCTATAGGGAAAATAAAAAATATCCAGTATTCATATAATTTGTGTCTAAGAATAAGGTTTTTGAAAGATTTCAAAATTAAAATTATGTATTTAGATCTATATAATTGAATGTAATGATATGAAAAAAATTATTTCAATCTCCAAATAAAAGTATTATTTATTAAGTTTAACATATTAATTTCAATAGTATTATTAGGATTTTGAGATAAACAAAGAATATAATCTTTCCATTAGCTGAATATTTACTATCTATAAGAAGAGTAATAGTTTTAATTACGGATGAAATAGCATAAAATTCTAGATTAAGCAAAGCAATACCACCATTATCCCAGTTGAACATTTGGATAGATAACACAGTTCTAGGTTTAATTGTAGGCCAGTGGAACTTATTAATGAGAAAATTAAACTTTTTAATTACTATATGGGTAGGGTACAGATATAGACTGTATTATATACAAGATTTTAGGAAGTAAAACCATCTTTATAAGTGACAACTTTTCTTCCATTAAGAATATTATTTTTAACCATGAGCTTGTTAGAGATTCTACTATTTGAATACTTTTGTTGAAATTTATTTTTAATGTATCTTTTAAGTTATTAGAAATAATTATACCTAGATATGTTATTTGTTGAGTTTGAGGTACATATTTCTTAAAATTATCTTGAATGTTGAATTTTTTTTTGACCAACTAAGAGAATTTGTGTTTTATTATGATTAAATCTAAGACCTGAGATTTTCTGAAACTTGTCCATATTAATAAATAACTCTGTCAAGGTAGGATTTTTACCCCCCAAAGTAATCAAGATGTCATCCGCAAACAGTTGTATTTTTGATGTTTCATTAAAACCCAAATCATAACCTTTAATGTTAGTATTATCCCTGATCAGATTAGCCCATGGTTCCATAATTAAGATGAATAAAAGGGCAGATAATGGACAGCCTTGTTTGGTTCCTTTTTCAATAGGTATAAATTGTGAAATATAGGAGCCTGTTTTGACATATGCTTGACAACCAGTGTAAAGTTGGGTAATAAAATTTATAAAATTTTTGGAAAAGTTAAGTTCTCCCAGTAGAATAAATAAATAATTTTATTGTGTTGAAAGCACGATTTATGTCTAAGCTAATTATAGTTAGGTTATTTTTAAAGTTCTTAACTGATTCTATTAAGGTTAATATTCTCTTAATGTTGTCATATGAGGTTCTGTTAATAATAAAGCCAGTTTGATCAGAGTCTACTAAACTAGGAAGGACATTTTTGAGTCTAGTTGCATAAATAGACATAAACATTTTGCGTTAGTTTTGTTCTTGAAGCACCACTACACCAGGAAAATTCAGAATCATTTTTCAACAGAGAATTATACGTCTGTAGTTCTAGGCACAGAAACTCTTGAAGACAAATATATTTCTTCACTTCTACAGATACATGTATTCATTCTGGTACTCATTTTTCCACTCTAACCCTATTTCATGTTTACTTCTCAACTGCTCAGTCTTTGGCTGAGAGCTCTGATTTTGGCTTACTTTTTTAGCTTGTTCACTGCTTTTATTTGAGCCTTAACAGCTCTGATTCTGTGATCTTTCATTGGCTCATTTATTTAGCCAGTGAAAGACACTGTCAAGACAATTCAGAACTTTGGAGCAAGATACTGTAGATGGAGCGGGCAGACTTTTTTAAATAAAAGTAACTTACACACACACACACACACACACACATATATATATATATATATATATATATATATATATATATATATATATATATATATATGGATTCACTTTATAACCTCAAAATGCTGAAATATCAAATTTCAGTATCTCGAGACTCTAAAACCGTATCCACAAAACACTGACAAACAAAAACTGCGAAACCACATAACCAAAAACACCGCACACACTACACTTAACATACAACACAACACCCACATCACAACATAAACAAAAAAACAACACACATACACAACTCACACACACATAAGCAGGGGGCAAGCCCCCTGCCCCCCCACACCCCCCCTACTTATATATACTAACTCCGAGATTGCACAAACACAACACAAAAGCTCACTCACACACGCACATTCTCCAATCCCTCACACACACTCTAACTCCCTCTCAAAACCCTTACAAAACACTCACTTACCTGACATAACAGCTACATCCACACACTGCACCACGCACCACCAAAACACAAACCTGGACATTACGGAGCATAACTTCATAACCGCGAATTCGACATATTTTCGAGATATATTCAAATTCGCGATTATGAACATTCACTATTTGTAACATTCGACTTTATAGCTTCGAGATACTGAAATTCGACATTTCAGTATTTTGATGTTATAAAGTGAACCTATATATATATATATATATATATATATATATATATATATATATATATATATATATATATACACACACACACACTACACCAGATGGCTTCCTTACAGCTGTCCTGTACTATTAGTTTAATAAAAGGACCAATAGCACAATTTAAAATGAATCAGATGGCCTGAGCTGAGGAACGGAATGGATGTCATCTTGTGTGGACTGGAGTGTGCCAGATAATTTATGAATGAGGCAATGGTGCGACTGATATACTTGGAGTACCTACTCCTGACTTGTTCTGGCTTGGCAGACTCTCCAAGTTTAATTTGTTAATAATTTAATATATGAATAATAACTAGTACTTGCTGTTGAGTCACTCACCCTGAAAGAGGTAGGTGGCCCTGGTGCCAAGCAAAAAGTTACTTAAAAAAGGTTTCATCCTGACAAACAGGTTAATGAATAAATAAATAAATATAATAATAAAATGTAAGGTCAGTAGCATTAACTCAATCATGATGTAGTGTTTGCCATGTAAACGATTACGATCTATAAATGTATAGGGAGTGTAAATACGGAGTAAACTGAACAGAGTTCATAATTCGACATAGCAGTACAGAATCTATATTGGCAGTTTGGTATTATCGCATCTTTGGAAGGGAGTGGTGTTTTTTAGGGCTTTGATTGAACTGAAATGAATCTATAGAGATTCAGAAGCACAGTACTATATGTACCAGAGCCTCTGAAATGTGCAGTTAGAAATAAATGCAGCATATTTTGTTTCCTGTTAATGGAACTGTACATTTAGCAGTATGATGTTTTTAATTTTAGCAGTTTCATAAAGGCTTGATTTGGAGGACTGTACTGCAGAAACATTTTGTAATAGCAGAAAGCATTTTTTGTGTGCATTATAAACATGTTCTTCTTGATTTTTAATTAAGAATGAGGTTGTCAGATAACATAGAGATCCTGATTCTGTGTGCTATTGTATATATATATATATATATATATATATATATATATATATATATATTAAAAGGCTATGGATGTGAATGTACTGTACAAACATTCTATCCAATGTCACGATTTTAAAAAGTTTGCCTTCACTGTACTGGAGCAGGTTACCCCTTCTCATAGGGGTGGTGAATGGGAGCTAGCTCTTGAATGAAGGGAACTATACTAGCAAATGCTGCTTAATGTTTGCAGCCCCCTGGTATTAATGCTCTTATTTCAGTCAAATCAATTTTAAATATAAAAGCTGTTAATATATGACACATTAGGATTTTTCTGTTCAGATTGAATGGAATGAAAGTGCTTAAACTCGATTGTTTTTGAACATTAAATCTGGATTGCAGTCCAAGTGACATCTGATATGGCATTCTTTTTTATTTTTTGGTTACCTTGTTTTATGCTGTTGGTTTTTGCTGTTTACCTTTGGAATACATACCATTTACCAGCATGTCATGACTGGATTTGTTCAATTTGCCTAGTACTAGCTATAATATGAATGGTATGTTTAACAGTTCTCTGGTGGATTTAACTATTCTGAGACTGTATGGATCAAATGAAGACCCAGATTAACACACTTATGCCAGCCTTCATTGCCACCGGTAATAGAAATAATAGCTTTGGCACACTACAAGGCACCAATGTATGTGGTGCTGCTGTTACCACATGGTCTGACACCTTGGGGATAGAAAAGACAGTGGTTTGATCAGGACCTGTTGATTTAATAGATTTTGTGAACCTTAATGTGCAAGACTTCCTAGTTTCTAATTTAACATTTGGTGGAAGTTCTGTGAATCACAATATTACTGAAAGAGGATTAGAGAGTATATAGAATGGCACTATTAAAGATGCTATCAGGAAATTTAAGAGTTTACTTATGAAATACAAAACCTTCTCATTGGACAACTCATTTCTTAATTGTTGTATACAGCATGGTAGGATTCCCAGAGGTCTGTGGATCTGTAAGTATCCTAATGGTGTTGAACTTAGTTTAGTTTTTCATCATGAATCTCTTGCCCTCTTTGACAAAATGAGCATGGAGTTGTTGCAAATAATTGTTAGAGAAAACCTACAATAAATCAAAAAAACTTGAAGCTGACATTAAGAAATTGGATGACATTATTCAGAAAGATTTATATTTTCCCCAGCACTTAGAAACATTCCAGAGTGCAGTACAAATGTCTCAAACCAGCAAGACTGTAGCTTTTAAAAGTAAAAAAAAGATTGTGAGAGATGAAAACAAATATCAAACTAAAACAGCCTACCCTAATTACAAAGGGAAACATCAGCATACAACTCAGGAACACAACACATTTAGTGATACTGAGTTGGATAGAAATTATGGCAATGAAAAAGAGTCAAACCATTTTTTGGGGGAATGGGAACTGAGGAGATCAAAAAGACTGAAACAGAAGCAGGAGGGAACAGGTGACTAACTCCTTCAACCCGCAATTTGGCTTCCACAAAGGATAATTCTGTCTGAAGAGAGTTCAGAATCGGAGAGGGCAATACTAACCAACTTTGAAGAACCAGCTAGAAATATGAATGACATTGTTTTCAATTTTGGTGGGTGTACTATATACAATTTTTTATACCATCCAGTCACTTCAGTGTGTGGCTCATTAGTTCAAAAATGTTTTAAATTTATACCTTTGAGCCATTCCGATGTAGATGACATTATCACTGAGGTGAAACTGTTCGCAAGAAAATTGAATTTGAGTTTTTGTTGTTGTCCACCCATGAGGGCACTTTTGAAAGTAGTGTGGTGAGGAGTAGTACATTTATCCCACAACTGTCATACCCATTGCATTATTCAGACAGTAATGCGAGCAAAAAATAAGGGAGTGTTGTGGAAATAAGAAAATGAAATTTTACAATCTATCAACTGAGGAAAAGTCTTTGTTGTCTAAACTGTCAAGAGATAGGTATATACAAGTGATGAAGCCAGATAAAAGTGGGGGGGTCATGATCATGGACCATCATATGTGTTCATTAAAGATGTTGAATTTTCTTAACAATGGGGATATTTTACAGAGGTTTCAAAGAATGAAATAAACATCACCTACACACTGTGGATTTGACACCTGAAGACCTCTGTATCACATTCAATATTCCACCTAAAATGAAAGAATTCCTGGAAGTGAAATATCCTTGGGTCCTAGGAATCTTTGGTATCCCCAACATCCACAAATCCGTGACCAACCCCCCCAATGAGACTGATTGTAACTTCTGCTGGCTTCATGATGGAACTGTTTGCTAAATTAGTTAATTTCAAGTTAAAATCATTCTCAGAAAACATATTTTGAAAGATTTCTGGCACTTCCTTCAAATTTTAGCTGATAGTGATTTTTTTGCCAGTTGCTTTGTCACAGTAGATATCAAAGATTTTTTTTTTCTGTCATTCCACATGAAGAAGGTATGGAATGGTTTTTACTGGCAATGGTGAAGGGTACTCAGTTTGATCAATCTGAAACAGCATGTTTATATCAGTGTATGGAACTTCTTCTAAAGAACAACTATGATGTTGCTATTGTTTGTGAAACATGGTTAAAGAACAATGCCTGGAAAACAATTCTGACGGGGTATAAATGTTTTTACTGTAGCAGACATTCAAACCAAAAATTAGGTGGGGATGTTATGATAGGGATTAAAGATAGCTATGAGACCTGTGATTATTACATGTTCAGTGATAACACCAATATTATAGACTGTGTAACTGTGACAATAAAGACAACCCTGGAAAATATAACAATTGTTGGAGTGTATAGCCCACCAAAGTCAAGTGCAGATGACCTACAGGAATTCATACATTTCTTACATGAAACACAGGAGGGAAGAATAATATTAGCTGGGGATGTAAATTTACCAGAAACAAACTGGAATAATATTGATTCAACAACGGTAGTAAAGAATATATTCACAGAGTATATTCAGGAACAACAAATGCTTCAGATTGTAAAAAAACTACCAGGGGATAGAATATACTAGATATTGTTTGTGTTCCCAAAGAAATTACTGTAACTTCAAGTCAAGTTTTACCACCATTGATGTGCAGTGATCATGGGGTTATTAAGGTTAATTTGTTGCTAGATAATTCTGCCAAACTGAAATCTAAACCAATGCACAGAAGGTTAATTACAGATTATAGGGAAGCAAAACATTTACTATATAAAACTAACTGGAGTGAGGTGTTCAGTGGAAAAACTGCAGATGGAATGTGAAAGTTTTGAAAGAGAAATTGTTTGAGTGCAAAAAGTGAAAAAAAATTAACATCAGGATCTAGGCACGCAACATCAGGGGGTATATTTCCATAAGAACAAGATACCTGAGTAAGGTGAGAGACAAAAAATATAAGAAATGGAAGAGAGGTCGAGCTACAACTTTGAAAACTGAAATAAATAAGCTGGTAAAACAGATTAAGCATAGTGTTAGACAAGATCAAGAAACATTTGAAGAAAATGTATATAAAGATATTGAGCATAATAGGAAACCTTTTTATAGATACATAAGATGTGGAAGTGTGGAAGGAGTAAAGATACACAAATTGATAAACTGTGTGCAGATTCTAAAATTTATTCTCAGACACAACAGATTATAGACATATTTACAAAGTTTTATGCAAAACAGTTTGGCTTCACAAAAGGGGTGGTAAGTTGTTCTAGTGACATCCAGGTAACCCCAGATACTGGAATCAAATTAGATTATATTGAAAAAGAACTGTGCAAACTGAATCCAAACAAAGCACAGGGAGGAGACAGAATAAGTAACGATGACCTGAGAACACTTCAGCAATAACTTACACTACCATTATATCTATTATTCACTAGGTCATATAAATATGTTGAGATTCCTCAAGATTGGAGACATGCACTTAATAAACCTGTCTTTAAGGGAAAGGGGAGTAGGACAAACCCAGAATCATATAAACCCTTAAGTCTACTTTCATGTTGTGGAAAATAATGGAGAAGGTAATACTGAATAAGTTATTGTCAGAACTAGATAGGTTGGGACTTGAAACCATATATCAGCATGCATATGTTGAAAATAGATCTATTACCACATGTAACATGATGTTTTATAACAATATAATAAGAGCTATGAATGAAAAATTGTGATGTAATTTATATAGATTTAACTTCAGCATTTGACAGGGTTGTACACAAAACACTGATCAATAAATTAGTACAACTAGGTATCGATGTACTGTTGATAAGATGGACAGCTGCATGGCTGACAAATAGGACATGGCAAGTATCACACACCAACTGGACAGGTGAAATCCTTGGTTACAGTCAAGGTGTCCCACAGGGTTCTGTACTAGGCCTTTACTTGTTTAGATTGTATCTTTCAGACCTTATTTTTTCATCTGAGGTGATCTACAGTCTGTATGCAGGCGACCTGAAATTGGATAAACTGATTACAAGTGTTACAGATAAGGCATGTCTGCAAATTAATTTGACTAAATTGACCATATGGGCACAGGAGAATAATATGTTGATAAATACATCAAAAACTAAGCATATGAGATTTGGGAGACATAAACTGAAAGGTGAATATTTAATACAACACACAGTGATTGAAACTGTAGACTCATTTAAGGACCTGGGTATATGGGTAGATTCAGCTATGAGTTTTTTTAATCATATCAACCAATTGGCTAATGATAGTTATAGAACTATAGGTTGTATAAAAAGATTTATAAAGTCTAGGAAGTCAAACATAATGAAGTCATTGTTTGTTAGTTACATTAGAGCCAAACATGAGTATGGAATAACAATACGGAAACCCTATAGAAAACAAGAATGAGTAAACTGGAAAGAGTACAACGTAAATATACCAAGGACATCCATGGATGTGAAAATCTAAGTTATTATGAAAAACTAAAATATCTGAACTTGTACAGTGTCTCGTACAGATATTTAAGAGGAGATCTTGTTCAGGTATATAGGGCATTTAGGGACAACTACCTCTGGTAATGTTTGGGGTTATCAAAAAGTACTAGAGAATCATCAGATAACCTATGTAGATGTTTCTATAGGAATGAGAAGTGTACTAATTCTGACAGAGTAGCTGATGCTTGGAAAAGACTACCAAATTACATTAAAGCAAACACTAGTTTAGATATGCTTAAGAACAGCCTACACACTTATTATGGGAACAAGTGTTTTGGCATATTGGCAAGCTAGAAGGGCATTAATGCCTGTGCTTGAAATATTTGTATGTATGTATTTATGTATAAGGGAAGTACTACAGATAACAAAGAGCGCAGCTATGGGTGCCACCTCAGCCCTAATATTTGCCAATACTAGTATTGTGGTTTTGGAAAACCAATAGTCTTTTTAACTCCATCCTCTTTTCCAATGTAAGCCTCTACTTATGATACCTGGACAATATTTTTTTCTTATGGAAGGGAAGTATCAATGGGCTGGGCTCTTTATAAACTTCCTCAACCAGTTTACAATTTTTTTTGCAGTTTACCTACCAGGTGAATAAAATAACTGTCAACTACTTAAATATTAAATTGTATAAAAATTTAACTGCTGGAAGATGAGTCAACAATATTCAGAAAGGACACCTTTTCAAACACATATCTACACTTTACTTCTCAACAACCATGATGACAAAAGAAAAAAATAGTTAAGGAGCAATTTATAAGGTTAAGCAGACTTGTATCCTATAACTCAGTTTTTCTTCAAGAGGCTGACAAGCTTTGCGGTCTATTTCAAGAATGGGGATACCCAGTCAGTTTGTTGGATGAAGTTCTGAAATGGATATCCAAAACCAGACAGAATCATTATAGCCACTATCATATTGCCCCAATGGTCTGGCAACCAGTGTAAGAAAGGTGGACACTGACTTGTCACAAACTGTTGTCATTCATTTTAATACAAGCATGTTCTCTCTCAAGAAGATTATAAACATGCATTGGTCTACTGTGTTTGGCTCTTTTGGTATCTTGGATACTTTGGGAAACCTAGCCTAATATGTGTATAAAAATGACAAAAATGTAAAAGCAATTTTGGAAAGAAATGATGACCGCCAGACTACATTGCACCACAATGTGGGGATGAAATGCTGTGGTGCGTGTAAATAGTGCAGGTATACACTGCAAGACACCCACCTGGCTATTCCAGGTTATCCCAAGACAATTTCCCTGAAGGGGCATTATAACTAAGTGGGTTGTCTACATTGCATTCTGCAGTTCCTCTTCAGCCTTCAATATTTGTAAGACAGTGCAGCCTTTAAAGAACAGCCCCTGGATTTAATAAGCTCCATGTAGGAATAGTGTTATTCTTACATGGAGTGGATTGTGTCCATGTCCACATCTCCCTCTCGGCAGCACGCATATTAATGAAGACTCACTACTGAGGGGGAGCTATATACATGGATACTGAATCAGTGCTAGGGGGTGTGTTACAGTGCTTGCAGATCTGTAACATGCCCCCTGCAGTCTCAAAGTGCTGTATGGCACTTTACAATAAAGAAAGTGTCCTCGGACACTTAAATGATGAATGGCAAGTGAATGTCATATAGGGGGTATGTTACAAGTATTGTAACACACCCCTTGCATTGTGAATGTGCCATATGGCACTTTACAATAAAGAAAGTGTCCTTGGATACTTCATGACTCTCAACCTCTTAGAGCAAGAAATCGGGATAAAGCCATTAGTAAAAGTGGGACAAAAGCCCAAAAATAGGGACAGTTTTTAAATATTGCTTTTGCAATCTTAGAAAGTTGATGGAATGACAGGTTTTGGATTAGCATGGATGTTCTGAAGAGTATGACATCTGAAACTCACATCTGTCATTATTGTCTAACTTCAGTCTTTAATGATTTGGCACCAATTTGCCAGATAAACATAATTTCATGACAAACGGACCAAAAACATGAGGCACAAATCTGGACATCATGCAAAAATCTCGACAGTTGAGAGGATTACATGAGGAATGTGAAGCAGCATCATGTAGGGGGTGTGTTACAGTATTTATAACACACCCCCTGGATTGTGAAGGTGCCGTATGGCAGTAAAGCAATAAAGAAAGTGTCCTCAGATACTTATATAATAATGTGAAGTGTAATGTTTAACATGTAATTAATGGATTTTTTAAAATTTCTTTTTCTTTAAAGTTTAAGCATAGCTGAGTGGGTTTGCATGGCACTGCACTTTGCTCAGCAGTGCTTAAATATATCAAGAAGCTATACAGAAATGTATAGCTGACATTTTCACAGCTGAGTGGTTAGAGTCATGGCTTCGTGTGCAGTTGTGACACTTTTCGAATCCCAAGACATGCCATTCAACTTTTATATTAATTTTTATTTTATTTATCGATGTAGTTAGTGATATTTGTTAACCAGGGTAGTAGAGCTGGTCCAGAATCTGAGTGTCAGGGGAGATATGAGATGAAAAGCACCATGTAAACACAAGTGCCCAATACAGTACAGTCACACCCCAAGGTAACATAATGAAAGCACATAGGGGGAGGTCATGTACAGTAAAATATATACACATAATAATAATAATGTATCAATAATGAGTAATTAATAGTCAATTCCTACTTTTTTAAAATGAAAAATCTTGTTTGCCCTTAGCTCAGTTTTGCTAAGCACTGTTAAATCAAGATAAGCAATGCTTAAACAAGACCTGTCTGAGCAATATTTAGCAGTGCTTAGCTCCACTTAGCTTATTTGAGCATTGATAAGCCCCATTCTAAGCAGTATTCAGCTCAGCTAAGCAGATTTGCACACTGCTAAGCACTGCTCAGTATTTGCCACTTTAAGCACTGCTCAACTCAGCTTAGTGGGTTTGTGCACTGCTGAGCTGTGCTCAGCATTTTTGAAAATGGCCCAGTGACAGCAAAGGGTGGGAATATGGCCTTATTTAAACCTCACAGGTGAGGATACAGGGAGAACATGTTAGAGTTTGATCCTTGTAGGAACTACTATTGCAGGTACAGGAGAGGGAGCATGCTTTCAGGTGCAGCGCTGGGGCATATTGGAGTCCAAGGTCATGGTTGGGTTCACTGTTAAGAGCCATGATGACAGACTGCTGCAGGGCCAGTACCAGGGCTCACAATACAAGTCTGAGGCCTGCGACTGTCTAGCACATGAGCTCACCAATGCCACTGGCATCCCCTGCACTGTTGAGCAGGTCCATCACCATTATGATGACCAAAAATGGAGGAAAGGGGTACTCTTGGCCCAAAGGATCCAAGATGCTTGGGACCAAAATGCCTCAGAAGTTTGTAAGTATATCAAGTGTTGCTTTATCAAATTGTAGTATGAATATCTGATAGACAGTTATGTATAATGGTGTGTTTTCTCCCCACAGCTCAGAGGAGAGGCCTTGTAACATTGAGGTCCATGCTGGATGACTGGTGAGGCTGCTGTGACAGTGTGGTGAGTACAGATATAACTTGCAATGTATATATATATATATATATATATATATATATATATATATATATATATATATATATATATAGTCCAATAAATAAGAAAGTGTAATTATTTACGGCCATTAGGTATAGTGTGTTCTGAGTGTACTGAATAATGTGTTGTTAGACCAACAGTAATATAAGTGACTAATGCCAGGTATTGTGTAATACAGATGAAGGCAGTTGCTGTAGCAGGCAACTGAGTTAATGTCAGGAAAATCCTACCAGGACAACTGAACTTTATTTGGGGTTAACCAGAGTCTCTTTAATTGATGGCAGGTATGTACCCAAAAAGATTGAATGCTATAATTAAATCAAAAGGTGCTTCAACAAAGTATTAGTTGAAATGTGTGCACAGACAGCAAAGTATTAGTTTAAGGGTGTGCACACTTATGCAACCAGCATATTGTACATTTTTTATTTTTTATATTTTTTCCCCTAAAAGATTTGTTTGTTTTTCAATTGAACTGTACAGGTTATAGGTCACATTAAAGGTGGGAAATGTTTTGAAACGATTTATTGTAGTCTCATTTTTTTATATCACAAAAACCTGGGATTTTAACAGGGGTGTGTAAACTTTTTATATCCACTATACATGTATTCCTAAATGTAGGTATACTGATGCAGGCAAGTATGAGACTGTAATAGGTGGAGACTCAAAATATATGATGTGCGAATGTATATGGGTTGGGTTTGCAATCCAGTACCCTGCTATGGTCTGTACAGATCGCACATATTCAAATCCACTAGGGGTTAAATGTGTACACCTGCATTCAAATTATCAGTACACAGTTCACTATCTATTATGCATGAATCTCAGGCATGTATGTTCAACTGTCACTACAGTCTTCTGTGACACTCCACTTATATTACAAGGTTAGACTGTGTAACCAAGTGAGTTTTAGGCACAAATCAGTGAAGCAGCAGACAGCAGTGCCCCAGTTGCTCGGTGTGATGAGAACTAGATAGATGTTGTTAATTCTTGCTCACACAGACTATGGTTTGAATCCAGGGATTGGTACGAAGATGTGTTCATAGTGACACACACATAATCCTGAGTATTTGTTGAAACTGTCAGGTAGTGTTAACAGATATTTTCTCCACAGGGCTCACAGGTAAAGAAATGTTTGCATTATCTGTATGAAGGGTATACTAATAAACTGTGTACAAATGTTCCAGTGTCCAGCCCCATGCCTACAAATGACAGCAGGATAGCTGAATACATCATGCACTCTTCCCGATACATGTTTTTCAAGTGTCATGCTGTCACAGCTAGGAATCACTGTTTTCAATAACCTTACACACAGATATAAATGCAGTACAAGTATGCCATTAGCACACTCACACAACATCATTGCAGGGTACACCTTGTTAGTCATAGCTGTAACCCTGACATGTACGAGTCCCCTTTACTCATGTACCTAGAGTTGCCAAAGCATTCCAGGTTGACAGATTAACAGGTATGTACATGCTACAGTAGCTATAGAACTCAGGTAGATGTAAAGTGAGGGCAGACCTGTAGAGTATTGAGCAGTACTATTGTGAAAAATATAACCTATACAGTTGGTAACGGACTGTTTTTCTCTCCCCCCTCTCCTTATCTGTAGCAATAATAATTATTCATGTACTATGGGTATGCTGTTCTCAAAACCTAATTTTGGGACTTGTGGTCCATTATTGTTCATATATGTAAATGGTTGTATACTAACATACCTTGTTCAAGTTCCATTATTGGTGGTCTGTTACCGTAACTGTTTCTGGCATGCTCTTACAATAATGACTGTTATTCAGTTTATGCATGTGTTCTGTTTGCCATGCAATTATTTCCAATTCTATTGTTCTGGGTTAATTGGAACGCCCATACATGCTGTTATAACTAATGTTGAAATGTTTTGTTTATGACTAACCAATACACTTTGAAAAACCTCAACACCATAGCACATTTGGGTAGGCAGATCCCAGAGGATCTGCTTGTCCCGCCTCATCTGGCTGTGGCACCAGGTCCCAGCATGTCTGCGGCAACTTCGAACTGCCACCTCCGCTGGTCCTGCACCACCCTCGGGTGGAACTGCATCAGGGGACAGGGCCCATCCCCCTGGATGCAGAAAGGACCCTGTCACCCGGCAACAGTTCAGAGGTAATGTGCACAGAGTCATCCAGCATGATTTGGATGACCACCTGTACCAGATCGAGGGCAGAGTGACCCAACTCGAGGGGAAGGCTGGCCCCATCGTCCACCACCCCAGTGCAGCCACCTTTGGGGCCATGAAGGGGCAGTGGTGACTGCCCATGGGTGGAGACCTCAGTCCCACTGTTTCCATCTGGGGCACATGGCCCTCTGATTCTCAACCACCCTCCCCATCCAAGGTGTTTACCCCCCTTATGTTTCATACACCCCCCTGTCTGCTGTCTTGTCTGTTTGCAAAAGCAACCTCTCCTACCCAACTTACCTCTCCAAACTTACCTACAACATTTCCCCAACATCCCACCCTCACCTTAAAAACAAAAGGGGGGGCATCTGTCCCCCAAAAAAATTCACGTCCCATACATAGCTCTCAATTTCACCCTCATATACACTGATGTTAACCAATTTACCCTTGAATTACTCAACAGGTGTATGTCACCCACACCCCCTCCCCCTCCCTGTGGGGTGTGAGGCTCTAAATTCCAAATTGTCCACATCATGCACAGCTATTGCTGTACAATAAATGGAGTGCTATGGTCCTTTCGTGCACCCGTCTTGAACATCCCTAGCTGCCTTTTATAATGTTTTCCCCCCTGCTTGCCCACACTTTCCTATCACAATTTTTTCTTTTCTTTTTTGGAATTAGTGTGGGTTTAAGTGGGAGTAAGCACTTCTAAGCATCTCTTGGCATCCCTTAGCATTTCACAAAACCATGCAAACCTGCTTTAATCCCTCTATCTCATTCAGCCACTGTTCTGTCCAGCAACAAAATAACCAGCCCCAACAAGTCTTGAACCCAGGACTCTGTGCACTAGAGTCAGAGCAATGCACCACTAAGCCAAATTAGCTGTGAGCATTAGTAATGCTTTTGTAAATATATTATGCATTACAATCATTTAACATTAGTGGGAAAAAAGACATCACTGTCAAGTCTTGAACCCAGGACACTATGCAATAGAGTCAGAGCAACACACCACTAAGCCAAATCAGCTGTGTAAATGGTTAATGCTTTTATGACTATATCATACATTACAGTCATGTAACAGTAGGGGAAAAAAAGACAAATCTGGCAAATCTTGAACACAACACCTTGTGAACCAGAGTCAGAGCAACCTACCACTACACCAAATCATCTCTACAGAATTATTGATGCATTTGTAAATATATCATGCACTACAGGGATGTAACTTTAGGGAAAAAAGATATCAGTGACAAATTTTGAACTACAGTCAGAGCAACATATCAGTAAGCCAACTGGCCTCTGGTGTATAATTGGTTTTATAAACATATCCTAATTGTCAGTCACACACTACTCCTATATATACTGCCCCAAATCACAATGTACTTGGGCCTCCTACATAGACACAGAACCAGTACACAGGCAAATAAATACTGCTGGTTGTATGGGAGGCCTGCAATATCAGGTTGAGCAGACAACTGCACAGACTGTTGCTGAATATCTACAGTTGTGCACCCTATTTATGGCAGGGTTGTCATAAAACCTACTATGTGTACTCACATACTGGCAAGGCAGTGCAGACTGGGATTACAAAAGCATGACAGACAGCTCAGTGTCACACGTCATACCATCAGAACACACATGTCCATGCTAATCTTGTGTTACACACTGTATGCATTCACATATGTCTTACAAATACAGCTGCCATAATAATGACATGGTAGCTCCATCTGTTACAGTTCTAACATCTGTCACAACTGGACACCCACAGTCCTGGCCCACAGCCCAGTGTGTGGCATGACAACTACATGCATGTCAATACAACATAGGAATAATGGAGCCCTGCAATGTCCAGCAAAACTAGTTGCTCTTACTGTAGTCACTGCCACCCACAGTAGCACGTTAAAGGCCTGCAGGGTGGGACACATTTTACAATTATGAATATGTGTACTAAATGTTGCCTACCACTCTCTGGATGGCACTATTATGTAACATATGCACCACAGGCACATGCCTCACCTGGAATGTTGTGGGTACCCTCACCTGACCATGCTGTGACACAACAGCTGACACCGCACCCTCACTGACAGTAACAGCTTTCTGTCCCTCAATGTCTTCACAATCCCTAATCTGACTCCTGGCCAGAATGCAGCCGCTGTGATCTGCTACACATGCAGCAGTATGTCCAGCTACCTGCTACAGACCTAACATTGCTCCCAAAAACCTAGAGCAGGGCATCTACACAACAACCAAACATAAAGGGATGGGGGGAAATGTTGAGGTTGAAGTGACGTTTCTCAGTCTGTCCCTACAAACATACACAACTGATAGACCAGCATCAACTATAGCAGCATGCACAGTCAGATAGAAAAGGATCTATGACACTCACATCTGCCTGTCCCCTTACTCACCCCAACACACATTTACACAGTACACTGCTACAGAATCTGGAAGTCTGTTAACAATGGCCAGACATGCATACCTCTCAAGCTGTACAGATTTCCACAGAATTTTGGCTCATATTTTTGGCCTGTTCCTCATAAAATGTGTGGTTTTCTGGCAAATAACTGGGATGATATGAGGAATGAAGTCACTAAATAATGATATACATTTGTGTTTCAGACTTCAAATCCTTCAGAAAATGTATGTCAAAAGAAACCCTGTTACTCTTGCAAATGTCTAAGTTTATAAGAGCAATATTTAAAATCTGTCCCTATTTTTGGCCCTTTGCCCCCCCCCCCCCCATTTTGTCAGGCTTTGTCCAGATTTCTTGTGCTAAGAGGTTGAGAGGTATGCAGACATAGCATGCAAAACTTTGGGCATAACACATTGATCCAAACAGTGGACAGTATTTCCACCTACCCTCTGTGATGCTGTAGCGCCCACACCTCGATAATGAAAAGAGACAAGGCCTACATAAAGGCCTTAATTATACCACTGTGTTGTCATGCCATTGGCTAATGGAAAGGCAACACAGCTGTTCTGGATGCAGTTAGCAAGTGGGAGATACAAATTGGTGCACAGGCCATCACCTGTTCATGAGCATTACCTACAAAAGGCAAGTTGCTGCCTATGTTAAACAGGTCTGACACTTTCTTCAGGAAGACAGACTGTGATTCTTAAAAACACTAAAAGTGGATTTGTTCTGACAAAGGAGAACAGCACTATACCAAGTATGTCATATAATTAAGCATGTAATGGAATGCAGATGGGGGGATACAATGGGAAATAGGAATTTAAACAGTAGGTTTCAACAATTCCGGGATTGACATGTTGCTCTTAGTTTGCTGTCCAGCACCTACAGCTATACCTGATGGCTCTGTCTGCAGTGACATAGATCACAGCTCTGGCCCCTGAGCTACCCCAGCAATGGTCAGCTCACATATGATTACTACTGGATTGTCTGTTGTACAATATTGACTGTGAGACTGCCAGCCCAATTAACTGGGATGTTGTAAATTATATATGTCAGTTGTGAATATTAATATGATACATATGCTTATCTTACAAATGTAAGAGGCCTATATATGTTATGTGGATATTAAACAACTGGTGCAGAAGTGTGTGTTGAACTGTATGTTATGTACTGAGCTCATACCTCTCAACTGTCCTAAGTATTGTAGACTGACCACGTTTTCCTCATATTTTTAGTAATTTTCTTATACATTTGTGTTTTGTCTGGCAAATTACTGGCAAATAATTAATACAAACAAAAAATGATTGTCTTCAATAATTGGCTTAAGTTATTGGTGCCATTCTAAGAGGTGGCCATCTGGACGAATGGATGGGTGATCGTAGGTTTACCCCGGGGATCATCTCTGTGTCATTGCTAGATAGAGGCACAGTAAACTAAATTTAATTTAAATTGTACACTTTTGTATCATTACATGGGGTGGCGTAAGCCACATACACTTTGGCTAGGCTTATAAATGCCCTAGGGCAAATAGCCTAGTACTATACTATGAAACTATGAAACTATGATTCAGTACCTGTCAAACTAGGATGACATGACCGATGGACCTCGATGCTTTGCCAGAAATGATCTTCATCTGTCACCTCTGGGATTTCATTTATTGGATAAGGCTCTTGCCATCCCCATAGTGCCTTTTTTAGGCAGTGTCACAGGGACAAAACTCCCAACGTAATAAGACCATCAAAAAACAAACTCAAGGTTATGCTGGTCATCACTATGATTCTAAATCTGAAACTGCACTCACTGGAAACAATCCTTACTTTGGAAAATGCTGACATCTGTGCATTCACAGAGACCTGGTTTAAGGCTGTGGAAAGCACCCCAACCTTACCGAGTTACAATTCCTTCAACACATTCAGACCTCAAACTGAAGGCATGAGAATTAAGGGATGTGGTGTATCCATATTCATAAAAGACAAATACACATCTAGACTGGTTAAACAGAGTGATTTCTATAAATTACTCCAGGTGCAATTAAATATTGGTAAGACCCCACTTCAAATCATTGCCAGCTATAGGACCCCCTTCGTGAATCATGACACCCACTCAGCCTACCTTGATCTACTTGAGTCAATCAACATACAACCAAATATCCTGGTTTTAGGTGACTTTAATTACCTGTCCATTCACTGGGTTAATTGTACATGTACTAACACTCTCATCCAAAGGTTCCTAGACATCGTTAACTCCAGTACCTGGATCAGCTGGTTGACACCCCTACAAGGGGCACAGATATTCTGGATCTGGTGCACACCAAAATGGGGGATCATTGTACCCCCCCAAGTGTGCTACCCTCCCTGGTGAGATCTGACCATAAATCAGTCTCATTGGAGGTAACAATAACACCAGACCCCCACCCCAACCAGACTAAAAAACTTCTCCAAGGCCAATTATGACCTCTTACATGAAGGCATAAATAGCTTTGTACCCCCTCCTTCCACTAATGGAGAGGTTACCTATGCTGGGATATGCACTGATGCTTTGTAAAAGCATCTGTACAATTGTATTAACTCTGCAGTGCCTGATAGGACCAAAACAAGATCCTCAAGGAAGAACAAACCTGCACGGTGGACATCAGCCATTAACAGGCTATATAATAAGGGGAAGAAATTGCTGTCTAAGAGTAGGAAATTACAGTCTCAAACCTGGAAGCACTCCCTCCTCAACTTAAATAGACAAATAAGACATCTTGTAAAGTCCTCTAAAGCTATTTATAAATCTGAATTGGCATACCTAGCTAAGGAAAATGATAAGGCATTCTTTAGCTACATCCAAAACCTCAAAGGAAAATCCCAGATTTGTGCAGAACTTGTAATTAATGGTACTACATATACACAACCTGTGGATAAAGGCAACCTGATGGCTGAGATGTTCAGTGCAAACTTCACTCCCCTATCCCTGCCACATATACCACAAAGCATCCCTATCACCTGTCCCCCACCTAGTATCTCCAAGAAGCAAGTCATAAATGCCCTCTCCAAGGCTAAGAACACAGCCTCAATGGGACCAGACAATATTCCAAGCTGCATTCATAATGGATTAAAACAATAATTAGCAACACTGCTGGGTACCTTGTTCAACCATAACCTTAGTATGGGTTTCATCCCTGTTGAATGGACAGCTACATTCATTCCTTTGCATAAAGTGAGTGCATCCACAGACGTTGGGAACTATAAACCTATAAGCATAAGCAGCCTTATCTGCAAGGTCATGGAGCATATTGTCATGGACTTTATCAACAAAGATATAGGTAATCTACAAACACTCAACCCTGCCCAGTTTGGTTTCATCAAAAGGAGATTGTGCCTGTTAAATTAGGTATATTTCTTCAAGACAGTCACCAAAGCCCTTGACAAGGGTTAAACTGTGCATACAGCCTAGCTGGACTTAGCCAAGGCCTTTACACCATGCACCACTCAGGCATGATTGATAAACTCTCCCAGCTGGGTATCAATCCATATGTTGTCAGGTGGTTTGCAAACTGGCAAACCAATAAAACTCAGACAGTCAAAATAGGAGATACTGCCTCCTCCAGCAGACCAGTAACCAGTGGTATTCCACAGGGATATGTTCTGTTCAGAATTTACTTCTTTGAAGTACAGGCAAAAACAAAAGGTTTGCGGCTGACAAAGTTTGCTGAGGACTGCAAACTAGGAGTGGTCATTTAGTCCTCTAACAATGTCAATATCCTGTAAGAAGGAATTACACAAACTACTGATTGGTGCCAAAGTCATGGACTTAAAGTCAGTGTAAAAAAATGCATTATTATCTCTTTCAGCAAAGGTGGTGTTCCTGCAAACTACTGCATAAATAGCAATACCTTAAGCATACAATCACTGGTGAGAAATCTTGTCACGCAGGTTGATGGCAACCTACCTTTGATCACCATCTCTCCATAGTAGTTGGAAGGACATTCTATATTGATTACTACATAAGTAAGGGAATTGCCTCCAGAAAAAAGGATGTTATAATCCCCTGTACTCTTCCCACATCAGGCCAATAATAGAGCATAATGTTTCCTTTGATATGTACCTCTCCAAACACCTGTAGGACTTGGAGAGACCACAAAGGTTTCTTACAAAGAAAATTCAGGGTCTCCAGCACATACTTTATGTTGACAGACTGAAATCACTGTCTCTTTACTCTGTGTTATACAGACTACTCAAAGGTGACCTATGCCTTGCATATAAGGCCTTAATGGAAATGCTACACATCCACAAGTCAAACGGTGCACATGTCATATGCTCAAGGGACCTTAACCTGGTATGTGATATAAGTTCATAGGTTCATAGGTTCATAGGTAAGTACTAGGCTATCTGCCTGAGGGCATTTATAAGCCTAGGCAGAATGTGTTGGCTTTGGACACCCCCTTAGATTAGTTCCCTGTGCCTCTGTCCAGCAGAGCCATTAGTTCCCTGTGCCTCTGTCCAGCAGAGCCACTGCAGTGATCCCCGGGGTAAATTTTCTGTTTCCCATCCACTCGTCAAGGTTTCTCTTGAAGAGTGTTAGTGAGAGGCTCTGCCTAATGTAGATTGGAATCCTGTTCCACAGCATTGGGAGTCTCTGGGACAGGAATCTATCCCTCCAGCACATCACATTTATCATTGTGGTGAGGTTTAGATCCCTAGAGCGTGTGGCTCTTGGGGATTTGTTTTTTTTAGGTGGAGCATGTCCATCAGTTCTGGGTTGGGCATGGCCTTGTATGTCAGGCAGAGATCACCTCTGAGTAAGCAGTATGCAACTGAGTACAGCTGGAGTTTCTTCAGTCGAGCTGCATAGGGCATGTGTTTGAGGCCAGTAATCCTCTTGGTGAGGTACTTCTGTGGTCTTTCCAGCTGTTGTGGGTGTCTTGTAAGGTACATCCCAAATGGGGCATTGTACTCTATGATGGGTCTGATGAGTGATGAGTAGAGGGGCACAATAATTTCTTTTGTTCTAGATGTGAATCCTTTTGTGATTAGGTGGGCCACATAGAAGGATTTTCGAACCACCTTGGCAATATGATTATCAAAGAAGAGATTACTATTTACTTAGGTCCCAAGATCCCTTATTGCATTTTCAGTATTTAGGGGACTACCACGTATGTGGTAGTTCATGGGTACTTTGTTTTTTCCAAAGGGGATGACTATGCACTTTTTGGCATTTAGCTTGAGGCCATGATTTTGACACCAAGGATCCGTCTCAGTGAGACCTTTCTGGAGGATGTCTGTATCAGCCGGAAAGTCAATTATGGCCCCCGGTTTGCAGTTGTCTGTGAACTTGGTCAGCCATAGTCCTCCTGTGCTTGCCTGTACCTCTGAGAAGTATATACCGAACAGGAGGGGTCCCAAGACTGAGCCCTGGGGGACACCACTTGTAACCGGTTTAGAGTCAGACCTATAGCCTGCAACTCTCACCGTGTGGGTTCTATCCATGAGCCAGTTGGCAACCCATCTCATGATGTAGGGGTTTATGTTCAGGCTGATGAGCTTGTCTATAATACCAGAATGGGGAATGGCGTCAAAAGCTGGACCTCCTTATCCTCATCTAAAGCCTTGGTAATTGTCTCAAAGAAGCCCACCATGTTTAGGAGGCATGATCTGCCCTTAACAAAGCCAAACTGGGTAGGGTCCAATGTTTGGAGGTTCCCAATGTCTCTGTTAATGATTTCCATGATGATGTGCTCCATAGCCTTGCAAACCAGGCTAGTCAGGCTTATAGGGCGATAGTTCCCAGGGTCCGTTGTGGCTCCACCTTTGTGGAGCGGGATAACTGTTGCTGTGCACCACTCTATGGGTACATAGCCTGTAGAGAGGCTGAGTTTGAACAGTGTGTTTAGGTGAGGGGTTTGTTCATTTTGGAGCTCATGTAAGACACAGCCTGGGACACTGTCCAGTCCCATTGAAGCTGTGTTTTTGATTTTGGATAGGGCTGTTTTAACCTGTGTGTCAGTGATTGCCTGGGCTCTACATTCTTCTGGTATGGTTATGGGACCTTTAGGGGGTGAGAGGGGGGTGAAGTTTGCAGTAAACCTGTCTGCCAGAATGTTGACAATATCAGTCAGTTCAGTTTATTTTGTGCCATTCTGCACTAATTCAGAGCAGATCTGAGAGTTTCCACTTAGGTTCTTGATGTAGCTAAAGAACGCTTTGTGTTTATCTTTGGAGTCCTTGGCAATTTTTCTTTCGAAGCTAGCCTTGGATGATTTTATGAGGGATCATAGTTTCTTGCTGATACTGATCAGGGATGTCTTTCCTTCTTGGGATTTTACTCTTTTCTGTACTAGTTTCCTCCTCCTATTGTATAGCTTATTTATGGCAGGGGTCCACCCAGACTGGTTTCCTTTTCTTGGAGGAGTGAGTCTTGGCTTTGCTTGGGTAGCATGATCCATGCATTCTTGCAGGTGCTCATAGAGTGGCTTTGTAAGGAATTCAGCAGCTTAGCATTGTCCTTTAGCATGGGGGCTGTGAACCTTTCCACCTCGGTCTTAAGTAACGTGAAGTTTGCTTTTGAAATGTTTTTCACGGTCAATAAGAGTTGCTGGAGGGACAGATTTGTCTCACAGAGGTTACCTGATCTTTGGAACAGACTTTTAATCTATGTTAAGCAGAGTCCCTCATTGACCCTGTTTAAGTGTATTTTGGATGATTAGATGGGAAACCATAAATTAACACCGGGGGTTCCACCTGTATTCCTCTTAGATAGGGGTAGTAGGTGCTGATTCAGTGTCTACTCATAAATGTGACTCCTGGGAACAAGGGTTAACTTGACTAGGTTTGTAAGGGACCTAGGGTCATTAGCCTAGTAACTTCCTATGATCCTATGAGCCTCTGACTGAAGTCTTAAAATAATAGCACACATTTGAATGTCAGATGTCATATCCTTCAGAAAATTCATGCAAATGCAAAACCTGGTATACTATCAACTAAGTATGTAAGAGCAATATTTATAAAGTGTAACTAATTTTGGGCCTTTGACCCCCCTTTATTTGTGCCTTTGTCCAGATGTCTTGCTCTAAGAGGTTGAGAGGTATGACTGAGCATCAAGAGTGTAACGACAGTGTACCATACTGTCAAAGAACAGAAATGTATATAAAGTATTACCTGTGCAAATGTATGTATTAATAGTAGAAGCTGGAAGCCTTGAACATACAGACATACATTGCAAAACATCAAGTAAATAAGCTGAACTTGTTTTACAAATGTGTTATCTCAGTTTCAGTGCAGCAAGCAGACATAAATGTCTACAGCTGGAAGTTTTTGTATTGTCTTGAAACATAAATAATTACTAGGTTGAAAAAGCAAAAGTGTTTAACTGTGTTATGGCTTCCAGTTCTACACAAACATTAGTCAGATATGTATTTCTGATGCAGAGAAGTTAAAATGCATGCTAGTTGCTGTTAGCCTGGTCACTGAAGGCAGGTGACAAACACTGATATAATCTGAGCTAAGCCAGCATTATTGTTGATTATTACCTTCAGACCTTTCTCAGAGAAAGACCTTTGCATGTTGTATGTGTCTTTGTATCTGACAACATCCACATCCACTCATCTGCATTTGCCTTACTAATAGTAATGAAGTAGGGAAATGTAAAATTGTCTACATATAGATGGGAATATAGTATATCTGTCTGATGTTTAACGTTTTCTGTTCTGTTGGAGTTTTAAAAGTTCCCCCACCAACCCGTGCAGCCCTTGTTGTGTTCTTAAGTTTGGTGGCTTTTGAGTTGCCCAGCCCTACAATAAATCTCATTTTGGACACTCCTCCCAGTTCCATCTCATCAGCTTATTCTACTGAGTAGAGAGAGATCATTTGGGAAGGTCCACCCCCCCCTTAGTTTCTCAACCTTAAATTATTGTGATTCTTCCCTTTCCACTTAACCTAAAAGCAGAACTTTTACTGTATTTGTATGTCTTCCTACTTTATTACTTTATTTTGCTTTTGCTGCCTGTTCTTAAAAGTACTCAATTGCACTTATTCTGTTGCATTTATTACTCTTTGTTAGTAGCCTGAGTAAATTGCAACTGTTATTCTAAGCCTTTTGGTTTAAACACTTGGGCTTCAGGACAGTTGTTTTACATTAAGAAGGTTTGTGGTCTGCACTCTTGTGGCAGGTGAGGTAGCATACATCCTTCTAGGTTGGGAGTTGCTGCTTGAAGGCTTAGTGTCTGTTATTCTAAAAGTGTCTTAGTTCTGGTTTAAGCACTTGGGCTTCAGGCCAGGAATTTTACATTAAGAAGGTTTGTAGTATGTACTCTTGTGGAAGAAGAGGTAAGAATATATCATTCTGAACTTGGAATTGCTGGTTAAAGGCTTATTGTGCCTGCTTATTTGAACTGTTTCTTTCTGAAATTTGTGTGCCTTGTTTGCTGTAGCATAGACTAGATTCAGACCTGCTGAATCTAGCTTTGTTTGTATAACTTGAGCACTAATCGAGGCCATCTTTTTGTTGGAAGGTTCCCCTGCATCCTAGTGGCAGGAATGTGCAATTAGAGCTTGTGTGACTGAAGACTGCTGGAACAGGACTCAGTTTTTATATTTTTTATTGGTTAATTGGTTAATTTGTTTAAATCAGTTTGCTCTTGTTTACTACTGTTACATTTAAGTGTGTATCTGTTCTCCTGTGTTAAATTGACCTAAACAGAGTTAAAATATCTTTAGCATAATCTGGTTATAGGTTTTCCTGTATTCAGATCTGTTTGTATGATTCCTGTGTTTCCTGCTACACCATCTTGTGTTGGCCAGGGCCTGCCTGCATTTACTGGGAGTAAGTGAACTGGTTGGAACTGGTCTGGCATAGGGTGTTGCGCTAAGAGCTCAGGGACAAGGGTTGATTGGTCAGTTCCAGTGTTTCTATTTTACCTTCATTTTTGTGGTATTTAAACCCAGCATTTGCATGGGTTTGTGCTTGTTTGCCATTGTGCTGTTTTAACCCTTTGCGAGGTATCTCAGTTGTACTTTTTTCCCTTACCAGCACTCCTGTGTGAGTGAGGCTCTCACTTGCAGCTACTGTATTAATTTTATCCAGCTATACTCACACCTATAGGTAGTCTCCTCAGATAGTACCCACTCTACTATCCCTGACTTTTCTTCCACAGATTCTGATAACCATGGATGGACAATTTCCTGTGGTTTCTCCTGCTAGTTTGGTTGATATGGGCATCATGAAACAATGTAGCAACTGCCTTATGTACACAGACAACCCTCTACTACTACCACTTAATAACACAATATGTGAGAGATGCAATCACATTAAAAACTTAGAATCCTTGCTGTCTTAGTCACAAGCCAGTACATGATTGACAGACCATGATGCTTTGCCAGAGATGGCCTTCATTTGTCTCCCCTGGGGTTTAGGCTTCTGGCAAAGACTCTTGCCTCCCCCATAGGCAAAGTCATGAGCACAAAATTACCAACATGAAAAATTCTTATAAATGAAATGTAAAGGTCATGCTGCTAAATGCTAGGAGTCTTAGCATGAAACTGCAGTCATTGGAGGCATTCCTTGCCTTGGAGGATGCTGACATTTGTGCAGTCACTGAAACCTGGTTCAAAGTTGTGGAGAGCACCCCATCCTTACCAGGTTACTCATCCTACCATACTTTCTGATCCCAAATGGAGGGCTACAAAGCCAAAGGAGGTGAAGTTGCAATATTTATCATAGACATGCCCACCTCCAGGCTGGTCAAATGGCATGACGCACAGGAGACACTTGAAGTGCAGTTAACTGTTGACAAAACACCTATTCAAATCATAGCTAGCGATCCCCAACCATGACTCAGGACACCCACCCCACCTATCTGGTCTTATTTAAATCCATCAAGATTCAACCATTTACCTTGATACTGGATGACTTTTACTACCCAACCATAGAATGCAAGACCTATTCTAGCCCAAATATTACACTCAGAGATTCCTCGACTTTGTCAATGCCATTGCATTGGATCAGCTGGTCAAACCCCTATGAGAAGTGAAAATATCCTGTACCTGGTCCTAACCAACATGTGTAGCCATGGTAGTACTCCTACAGTGTCATCCTCCTTGGTAAGATCTTACCATAAGTTGATCACTTTTGAAGTCACCATCTCCTTTGACCCCCCCCCCCACTTGTCAAGGTCAAACAAAATACTTTTCCAAAGCTGACTACAATCTCCCCAGAGCAGGTATAAGCAGTTTCACAGCCAACATCCCTTCAGTTAGAACTAGCACTAATGTCCAAGCCTACACCAAAAAACTATATGAGCACCTACATAGGTGTATGGACTCAGCAATACCTGACAGGACTAAATCATCTTCCTCAAGGAAGAGTAAACCTATCTGGTGGACAGTAGCAATAAACAAACTCTATAATAGAAGGAAAAAATTGCTGTCCAAGTCCAAGAAGGAGCAGGTGCCAAGCTGGATGCAATCTCTTCTTTGTCTGAACACGCAAATAAGGTCACTGGTGAAATCTTCTAAGGCTAACTTTGAGTCCAAATTGGCTATATCCACCAAGAACAATCACAAGCCGTTCTTCACATATGTCCACAGTCTCAAAGGCAACACCCAAATCTGCTCTGAAGTGGTGGTCACCAACACCACATACACCTGCTGGCTGGCAGACAGGTTCAGTGAAAATGTCACCCCCCTGTCCTCCCATCAGTAAACCAGGACATCCCCAGCACCTGCAGCCCTTTCCTCATCATTATGGATCAGGTCCTTAATGCCCTCTCAAAAGCAAAAAATAAATTCTTCATGGGACCCGATGACATCCCTGGCTGTATCCTACATGAACTCAGGCATGAGCTCTCAGCTCAACCAAAGCCTGGGCACCAGTTTCATTCCAGCTGAATGGAGGACAGCCACAGTCATCCCTCTACACAAATGTGGAGCGTCCACTGACCCAGGAAATTATAGGCCCATCAGCCTAACTAGCCTGATCTGCAAGGCCATGGAATGCATTATCACGGACCTTATAAGCAATGACATTGGCAACCTCCAAACACTTGACCCCACACAGTTTGGTTTTGTCAAAGGGAGATCATGCCTGTTAAACTTGGTCAACTTCTTCGAAACAGTCACCAAAGCCATGGATGAGGGAAGATGGTGCACACTGCCTACACTGACCTAGCCAAAGCCTTTGACACTATTCCACACTTGGGCATAATACATAAACCCTCCCAGCTAGGCATCAGCCTGTATGTTACCAGATGGGTAGCTAACTGGCTCACTGATAGAAACCACTCAGTCAAAGCAGAGGAAGCCACTTCTAGTAGTAGACCCATAATGAGTGGTGTATCCCAAGGATCGGTCTTGGGGCCTCTACTGTTTGGGATATACTTTTCTGAGGTGCAAGACAAAACATGTGGTCTGTGGCTGACCAAGTTTGCAGATGACTGCAAGCTGGATGCTGACTTAAATTCCACTAGTGATGTGAACATCCTCCAAGATGGCCTTACCCAAACTAATGACTGGTGCCAGAAGCATGGCCTCAAACTGAATGCCAAGAAATGCATCATTATCCCTTTTGGGGTAAATGTCATCCCCACTAATTATGACATTAATAACAATGTACTAAGCATCCAATCAGTCGTGAGGGACTTGGCCACCCAGGTTGATAGCAACCTGAAGTTTGACCACCATGTTGCCTGCATTGCACGGAAGGCATTCTACATGCCTCACCTCAAAAATAAAGGTATTTCATCCAGGAACAAGGAGGTCATAACATCCCTGCACTCTTCCCTATCAGACCCATTATTGGTACAATGCTCCCTTCGGCATATACCTTGCCAAGCACATGCAGCAGTTGGAGAGACCACACAGGTTCCTGACAAGGAAAATCTAGGGTCTCAATCACCTATCCTATACAGATAGGCTAAAAGCCCTGCCCCTCTACTCAGACTTATACAGACTGCTCAGAGGTGACCTGTATCTGGAATACAAGGACATTTCCGACCCAGCCTTGATGGAGTTGCTGCATATCCATAAGACAAACTCCACTCGCACAACCCACACACCAGGCCTTAACCTGGTCTGTGACATGAATAGAACTTGTTGGTGGGATAGATTTGTGTCCCAAAAACTTCCTCATCTGTGGAATAGACTCCCTCTCCATGTCAAGCAGAGTACCTCTCTAGCCCTCTTTAAGAGGAACTTGGACGACTGGATGGAAAACAGAAAATACACCCCTGAGATCCCACCTGTGCCCCTGCTGAACAGGGAAACAGGTGCTGACTTTGAAGGAACATGGGCAAAATTCTTATAAGGGCCTCCAGGCCAATAGCCTAGTGTCATCCTATGAACCTATAAACCTATTACTTTCGATGTTTGCTGTATTTATTATAGACTGTCCTGCAATGTTGTCTTAAATTATTCCCTGTGAGCCTGAACCCTGTAGTTACTGTATTGATTAAGTATTGTCTTGTTCTTTATTAGTTATTATTAAATATAGGCAAACCTTGTAATTGTGTCTGGTCTGTATAGAACTAAGTAAGCTCTTAGAGTACTTGGATATGTATTTGGTGACACTGTATAGCCCACTACAATAGCACTGGTCTTGGTCACACTTACCATTTGGCTAATAGGCACATCACACAGTAGGATTCATCACACTTTGGTAAGGGCCTTACAGTAGCTGATAAAGAGCTGGACTGTGTCAGTCAGAACTAACTTTAAGTCTGTGCAGAAGGTGCCATAGCTAGTAAACCTGTGCCAGCCCTTCCCAGGAGTGTGTGTGTGTGTGTGTGTGTGTGTGTGTGTGTGTGTGTGTGTGTGTGTGTGTGTGTGTGTGTGTGTGTGTGTGTGTGTGTGAGCTTCATAAAGCAAATCTCAAAGTGCGTGTGTAATCTACTTGGACAGGGACACGAAGCACTGGTCGGAGAGAGAGGGTGATGAATGTTTTGGCTTGACCACTCTGCTGAGATGTTAAGTATATAGCTGTGCCACTGGGAAGTCTTACTGGGGATCTGGAGAGAGAGGAAGAAACCAACCACATACTGACTGTGATCTCTGTGTGCTCTGAAGGGCAATTGTACTTTACTGTGTGTGTACTTGTCATCCTCCCATTGTGTACATCCCTCACTGGTGGTAGTGGTGAGGATTGAGGATCCTTGATTACTGGGCCAGTGCAGGAGCATCACATTGACAGTACATACTGGTGGATACAGCTGGCATATCACATCATGTACTGTCATTGAACCCCTTTCAGTATGCCAATGTAATACAGGATTATTTCACAGATTGTCCAGGTATCTCTAACCATTCCTGACATACTCTGGCTAGGTCAGTGTGTACTCTACACCTGTATCTGATTGCCTGACACCTATGGCTAGCATACCTGGTGAGCCCTAAAGCAGGACAGCAGGTTATAGGTACTAGTAGTGGGGGGAGCAGCAGTGTAAGGGAATGGATACAGTACCAGATATTCATGTACCATGACTGTGTCCCCAGAGGTCTGGCATGTCACAGACACATTCCCCAAACTATGTGGACAACTATTACGCATTGTCCAACTGGTGTCCAGAAATACACATTTGTCTGCCAGGGAGGTCTACATCTATCAGGCACATGCACACATTCTGCAAACATCTGGGTACTGCAGATGTCAGACACCTATGAGGAACTCACCCTACAACACATATGCACTGCTCTGTTTTTACGTAGCTCAGATGTTACAGGAATGTCCACATGCACCTGTAGTAGCACTCACTTATTTGTGGGATGTAGGCTGGATGACATGGTATTGTAATGTTGCCCATAGGGGACACCCAGCAGTAAATGGCAGTGATGAGTGTAGACACATAACACAGTCTGTCACAGCAGTCAGGCCATTTCTGGTATTCCTGGTACCATATAAGGTTACTAGGCTATGGGCCTTGAGCAGCCATATGCCTAGGTCACATATTAGCCCATGTGTATGCAAGGCAGCAGCTGATGTCCCCATCCAACAGGCACACAGCTGGTATCCCAAGGGTGTATGTGCTATTAACCATCCAGTTGATCAGCTTAAGCCTACAAAGTTGTAGGTAGCTACCCTGCCTGATGTGGACAGGATGCCATTCCATCACAGGGTGATTGTGTGGAACACACATCTGAGCTGCCAACAAGGCCAGTTCAGGTCACTTACCAGGAGGAGGTTGTGTGTATATGTGTTAACAGAGTGGAGCATGACTTGCACTTGTGCAGCAGCCCCATCAATGTGGAGTCCATGATTGCCTGGCATGCCAGAGTGAGGTCACTCCTGAGGAGTATGTATAAAACCAGGTAGAGGGTTGGCCTTATAGCCTATAGCTGTATGGTAGATGTTTGATGGCCTGCCATTTCCTGGTAGGGAACCTGTGTGATGTAACCAGCTGCTGCATGTGCTGTGTGAATGACAAGCATAGAATTATGACCATTAATGGTCCTTATTGGGGGGAGCATGAAACATCAGGATCAGGGGGCCAATGCATGCTGGAATGCCAGTATGTTGCCAATACCCACACACATACTGTGCTGATAGATGGCAGGGGTATAATGTGGGTGTTAGTGGTGGATAGTGCTGGCAAAAGTGGATGTGTAGGGTCTATACATAATGGTGGCCAATGTATGCTGTCCTATTATGTTTTCCCCTGTTCATGTCTTTCAGGTGCGATGTACCAAAGACAGAATCCAGCATTCTCAGAAGCGGAGACTGCTGCAATCATCGATGCCCTCAGACTCCATCACTCGGTGCTGTTGGGAAAGAGCTGACAAAACCTGCACCAACGCCCTGCCTTGTGGGCAGAACTGGTAGCAACAGTTAACAATGTGGGCCACAAGGACAGGAGCTATGAACAGGCCCACCATCATGCCACAGACCTCATACACAATGCATGGCAAAGGGCTGCAGCTGTGGCCAGGGATCATGCTGGCACAGATGAAGGGCCTGCTATGCAAGCACCATTCTCAGCCACTGAAGAATTCCTCACAAACCTTGGTTCAGGCACTGCCTCCTAGAAAGCCATCACTACATATGTTGTGAAAGTGGGTGGAGCAGATTCCACAGCCGAGGAGCATCCAGGTAAGGCACCAGTGGGCATCACGTTAAGACTGTAGCATTCATTGTGGCAGCCTTTTCATACCTGTATGTATATGTCAGGTCAATCTGCATTTGTGGGTGGGGATTTGTAATGCACACATGTGCACACATATTGTGAATGTCAGCAATTTGGGTAGTATCAAAGCTTGTAGTGTACATGTTCATAAATGCACATATTATCCTGTACCAATGCCACATGTGTGTGTGTGTGCTGACAATAACTCTCCCCCACAACCCCATAGATGCCTCTGGTGTGGCTGCGGAACATCTACCTGAAGCCAGTGAGTGTGGAACTGTCATGTTGGGGCCCACCTATACCCTAGGCATGTTAAGGGCAGCCAGTTTCCCATGCACACAACTGTTAATCTTGGCCATATTGCAATATGTGTATGTTCACTTGTGGTAGGGTTCACTGCAGTGCATCACATGTTCATCACAGGAGCTTATTTGCAGGAGCTATAACATATTGGCACATACTTTTGTGTAGGTGTAGTCACTGTGCTATACAGGGGTACATTAGTAGTGCATACATAGGTGCACTGTCTGTTAGGTGAAGGTCCATCACATACCCCCACTTCTCATGCGTCTCACAGGTGTATAGTAGTAGCAACATTAACTGGATGTATCTGCACTGCATGTTGTTGAGGGCCTGTCCAGACTGTGTCTGTTGTGGTCTGATTGTGTGTCATATATGGCATCAGTCAGAAGGTGTGGTCTGTATAATGCCTTTGTGGAACTCCACCTGTGTGCGTTTGTGCATGTGTGTGTGTGAGTGTGTGTGTGTGTGTGTGTGTGTGTGTGTGTGTGTGTGTGTGTGTGTGGATCGGCAAACATTATAGTGCAGGAAATAATTTACTTATGTTGTCTTCCCCTCACAGGTGAACATGGGGGTTGGGGGGGTCTTTCCCCCTCACAACCATGATGTTAGGGTCTCATCGGACTCTGATGATGATGGTGGCCATAGTGAGACACAGGTGGGGTTGTTGGGGTCTGAATCTGTACCACTGGTTGACATCCCACTTCTACCACCAATGTCCCTGCACATGGTCAGTATGCCTACACATACCTAGTCCCCAGCAGCCACAGATATTGGACAGTCAGAGGGTGGTGGCATCAAACACGGTAGTGTGGTGACTATGGCATCTGTGACTGTAGACACTAGCCATAGCCAGAGAGCTGCCGAGGTCCCACACAGGCAGATTGACAGGGGTGCTCAAAAGAGGATTGCTGTCCATCCAGCCCCTGTCAGAGGTGTCACAGCATGTGTCACCTGACGCATGTTTGGGTCCATCATGGAGGCATGGGCACATTGTGAACGGTACACCAGATGGATGCTCAGGGTCATGGATGCAACACTTCCTGGCATGCGTGACACCCTCCATGGCATTGGTGATGCTGCATGTTATTTTGGTGATATTGTGGATAGACGGTGGGGTGAGACATTGTCAGTCCTTAACTGTGAAATGTCTATGCTTGAACATGTGGTGGGAGTAGGGCATTGGACACGTGGATGTAGGTCAACAACAACATCAGCTGAGAGCCCACATGGCCATGCACATTCACACTCCCATAGTAGCAGTACCACCAGCACTACCAAAGGGAGGGTACTGTCCACACCACAACACAGAAGGCCATGGGCATGTGGTCCTGCCGGTCCCATGAGGGACACGGACTCAGCAGACAGTGGTCACCATCAGGAAGTAGTACCGCATCTAGCCTTTGGCAGGGTGGTGCCAGTGACACTCGTGGCAGGAGCAGTTACTGTGTTCATGGCCAGAGATGGTGAACTGTATCCTGCCATGTACTGTCCCCAGCTGTCCAACATACCCTCATGTAGGGCTAGCACATGGCTTGACTATGTGCATACATACGCTCACACATCACTATTACAAGCAGGTCACCACCAGACACACAGAGCTCCTCTCCATGGCCCAGCTGAACACCGCTCCTCCAGACACACACACATGATGTCTACTGTATGGCCCAGCCTAGGCTTTTGGCAACCTCACACCACACCCTGTGCATGTGATGATACCTCTGCCACATCCCTGTTATCCATACCACCGATGCAGGGACATGCTAACATGTGTCTGATGCACAGGGTGAATATAGCACAGGTAATGCCAGTGTGTAGTGTACTACTGTTATGCCATGTAAGGTGCTGTCTGCTGCCAATTGTCATGGGTACACATTGAAGTGAATGTACCTTTGTGCCATGATGCTTTATTGCTGTTAGTACTGCTGACTGACTCTTGTCTCACAGACTTTATTTTGTTTCTGTTCCAGGTGTCTGTGTGTGTGTACATCCTGGGGAGCTTCTATCATTACTGAAGCTGAGTATGGTAGAATGGAAACACAGAGAACTTTTCATCGCCAAGGTACTCCTGTATATGTGCATGTTTACCTAGGTGCATATGCATGCAACAGTATGTGAGGGACAATGGGGCAGACAGCATAACCTTGCATGCATACCCTTGACACAGCCAGCTAGCCTTCATACATGTCACATGGGTGTTCCGCAGGATCACAGGTTCATAGATACAGAGGAGGTTACTAGAGTACTATCCCAGGTCTCTTGCAAGCCTAGCCATTACTTTATCCCCGACAGAATCATTGATCAGCACCTGTTGTCTCTGACATTGCTGAATGCAGGTTGAACCCCAGGGCAGATGTTGTTTTTCCCATTCACTCAACCTTGATGCAGTTAATGAGGGTATGCATGGTAGTGTGTTTGGCATGTTTGGGCAGTGTAGTCCTGTTACAGGGCAGCCTCTGGGAGCCAGTCCTGACTCTCCAGCATGTGTTTTTGCTATTTCATATGTGATGCAAGCCTCTCATACTGGTAGTGTGCACAGAGTTATACTGTTGTATATGGGGCAACTGTTGAAGGACTGAGCACAACATTGACATCTAGGCATGCCACAGACACCTGTGGACATCCTCACTGATAACCAGTGAGGCAGTACTGATTACAGGCTGTCTGCATGGAACAGGTGTTGAGTGCCATGGCTGACCTTTGTGGGTGTTAACATAGCCTTTACAGTTTCTGCAGATGCCTGCATAGGGCATAGCAGACCAGCCATGCTGCTAATGTATTGTTGTACTGGCTGAGGACTATTTAGAGGTACTGGCGACCATTTTTCAGATGCAGTCCCTTTACTTATGTAGTGAACCACATACAAGCATTTTCTGACCACTGCCACTACTTGCTGCTTGAATGCAACAGTGCAGGCATCCTGACTACCCAGGTCTGTCATCGCAGTCTGTGTGTTTATGGGGTTGGTGCTGATTTGGGGAATACTGGTGTCATGTCCTTGCTGTATGGTATGCTGACACTGTTGTCTGCATTCAGCATGAGGCCAGGACATGGCACCATTCCATACTCACTGTATGGCCCATTGCAGTGTGTTAATAGCAGTTTGTGGCTCAATGACAGACTGCACAATACTTACAGTTGACACAGCCTTAGGCATATGTGGGTGGTGCCAGTTAACATTCATGCATATATACATGTGGGACATTGGGGGAAGCAGGTAGTCACAGGGCCTTCACATGTCTACATATTGCACACACATAGATGACACAGATTGTGGTTGCCACCTTTTCAAATGTGTACTGTGGGACACGTCTTGCAGTAACATGACAGTTGACAGGACATACCATGTCCACAGCAAGTGCAACACACATGACTTCCTTTGCTGTGCTACTATGACACCTTCTTTGTGTGACATTACCTTAGCTTACTCTATTTGTCATAACATTAAGCTGCTTCTGATGTGCAATAACTGCTCTATGCAGTTAGTAGATAACTTCATGAAATGTTTGTTGTCCTAAACTCCTGGAACCTCTGTATTGTTTCCGTTGTTGCCACAGGTCACACCTTGTCAAACATGGACTGCAACCTGCAGGGTGGTACAGATGGTGGCCATACCTCTGTCCTCCACATATGTCTGCAGAATGTCCTAATGTTTGCCACATATTTTTTTCCATTTGTCATCATATTGGGGTTTTCTGGCAAATTGCAGGAAAAGCATGAGAGACTAACATTACAGATTAATGATAGATATTGTCATGTCACAACACATACCCTTTGGAAAGTGCATTCAAATGCACAACTTGTTGCGGTATCTACTTTCCATGCATGTCACAGCAATATGTGAAGCTTGTGCTCAATGTTTGGCCTTTGCCCCACTGTTCTGTATGGCTTTAACCAGATGTCTGTCTGTGAGGGTTTGAGAGATATGCTGGTAGCCGTAACACAGTTAGACTGCTGCAAGGGGATATACATACATGCACACACACGCGCGCGCGCACACACACACACACACACACACACACACACACACACACACACACACACACACACACACACAGAGCTGACTGGGGATATGCATTGAAACACACATGCACACAGAGCTGACACTTCGATAAGAACACCTACCTATCTTATGTTCAATACAGACTGACATGACTATGGCGTGTGCCACAGTGCCTTTGTGTTAGAAAATGTGTAACTGTGTTTCTACAGTGGATGACGTCTGTAGGGGCCCTGACTAGGTTGGAAATGGGGGAGTTAACAGGGTGGAACAGCCACACAAAATGGTATAACCATCTCATACAAACAGGCAAGACAGCCACAGGGTATATGAATACAGAAACACATACACTCACACGGTTGGCAATAGTCAGATTAGAACACCTACTTATCTACTTGTATGTACCATAGTGCTACATACATATTGCATGCGCCAAGGAAATTATATGCCAGGGACATAACTCACAACCTCTTACACTGATAAACCACACAAAATACGGACTGTTCTCACATATGGCTCTTACAAACTCAAACAAGTGCTAGGGTAACAGATCTTGCATCAGCATGATGTTGTAGAGTATGATGTCTGAAGCTGACATGTCTGCCAGTGCAGCAACTCTCACATATTTGCCAATGATTTGTCATAATACCCCATTGTTATGAGAAACGGACCGCACACATGGTGCAAACATCTAGACAGATGACTGGTATGGCCTGTAGAGTTTGACATGGTGCATCTAAGGTGGATGACAACAGGCCCTCTATGCCTGCCCCTCTCTCTCTCTCTCTGTCTGTCTGTCTCTCTTTCTATCCATCTCTGTCTGTTTCACCCTGCCCCTGTCTCTGACTGTAATTGATATATTTGTATATGTTACCAATATATATATATATATATATATATATATATATATATACCTATCACATTCAACAGATGCAGATATATCACACATGTGCCACCTCCAGATAGCTATGGGTAATCCTATATGATGGGGGTGGGGAGACACAGTTAAGGTGTACATAGCTTTCTGTATGCGAAGATATATCTGGGCAACAGAGTTGTATAGTCAGATGTGAATTTATACATGGGCTGTAATTCTCTAAGTGTAGGGGCATGCCCAGTAAGACCTGCAATAATAAGAGTTTGACTCCATTCCAGAGGTAGCTGTGGTCCGGTCCAGGATTTTGTGTGCTAAAGCTGATTGGCTGATGAACCTGTGTAAACAGTCCAGCAACTCAATGCTATACTGTGTGAGGAATCTCCTGTCTGTGTGCTATCATTATTAACTGAGTCATATCCTGGTGTGGGTACAGATTGCATTGGACTGTGCAGAGTTTTCCATAATATGTGTGGTGTATTCTACATAGCACTGTGATTTCCTGGTATGTGAGTGGCAGATCAGTATAGAGTAATGTGAGGGAGCAATGACAGACATTTGTTTACTGACTCCATAACTGCAGGGAACTATGTTACAGCAGAAATTGTTCTAGTGTGCACATTCTATGTTTGTCTGGCCAGTGGTTCCCCTTCCCCTTATATGTGTCTCTTTGTCCTTCTGTAGTGCAGTCATGGCATTTGACCACAGTTTCTGCTGTTATGTATTTGTAGTTATGGTGTGAGTGGGGGTAGAAGTTGTAACATCACACACACAGGGTTACAAACCTCACACCTCTGACTGTGCTTGTTTAGCAGGTTGTCCATCATTGTGCCCAATACATCTGCTGTGGTCCTCAGACGGTTTGTGTTGCACAGTTATTGTAAGGCTACAGGTTGGCCATAGCTATCAGACTCTTACAAATGGACATCTGGACAGGCCCATATATAACAGTCAGACACAGGCCTGGACATGGGGGCAGGCTTTTAATATTGCTCTTCGAAACTTACACATGTGGTAGAACGGTTTTGTATTAGCTTGCATTTACTTATGGGTATGACATCTGCATCTACTGTTTGTCATTGCTGTTTTCACATCAACCATTATTGGTTTGCCAACAGTTTGGCAGGAAAATGCAATGTTATGACAAGCAGAACAACTATATGAGGCATACATGTGGACATTCTGTGACACCCTGTCATTCCATGGGTATGGATGGTGCCCACTGATTTGTTGTCAGTACTGACACAGTGACATGGCAGCCTTTATATCCTGGCACTCGACTGACTTGTCACAACCTGCTGTTGTTGTAGGCACTGTGTAGGTTACTCACACTTGTGTATTGTCCATATGTGTGGACCCCTGTCCCTCCATTGTCCAGCTTTCCTGCAGTAACAAATATTGATTTCTTGCCAGTGTGTACATCTCCTACCATTGGCATGGCTGACATGCAAAAGAGTTGCCAAGGCCAGTCTTGAACCATGAACCCTGACAAATACACTACTGTACTTAGACCACAACAGTCACCAGTAAGGGGTGCCTACTTGCTGACACTATTAACTACAAACATACATAGCACATTGACCCCTGCATAGTGTAGAAATGGAACAATTTATCAAGTTGATTGTGACAGCCCTGGGAATGTGTGGCCTGCTGCTGTCACCTTACAGACATAAATGTTACTGCAGTTCTATGTGAACACAGGTGTGTTGAGAGGAGGGGGGACATACCTCTCAAGTGTACACATCTTCACAGACTGTGCAGATCTTCAGCTCATATTTTGGGTCCATATTTCATAAAATTATGGTTGTGTGGCAAATAATGATGACTTCATTACAGACTAAAGTTAGACGGTAATGACAGACATTTGAGTTTCAGACTTCTTGACCTTCAGAGAATTAATGCTACTGCAACAGCTGTTATTCTATCAACTTTCTATGTTTGTAAGTGCAATATTTACTACTTGTCACTGTTTTTGGGCCTTTGCCCCACATTTCTTTATGGGTTTGTTAAGATTTCTTGCTGTAAGATTAGAGCTATGTATGGGACTCCAACATTGACGTCCATGCATTTGTCCTTTGACACCACTGTTTGTAAGTCCCTCACATAGTGCAGTGGATTTTGCTGGCTTAGGGCCTACTGCATATTGTAGGTCAGCCAGTATTTGAGTGAGAGTTCCTGTTGTCCCACATAGCTGTCCATTGTCTGCTGCTATCCTGGTAACCCACACCATTCCCAGGCATACATGAAGCAATACAATACATATGCTATCACTGTCTACTACCCCATTCATATATTGTTAATAAATATGAATTGGATCTGAGTGAGCGGTTGTGAATGTAAGGTTTTAAGGAAGTAGCGAGAACTGAGCAGTTGGCAGATTTAAAGAAGAGCTTGTGGGCAATGGTGAGTTGTAGGTAACTGAGGTAGTTGGGTAGTTCAAGCCAGTTGAGAGTGAGGAGGGAGTGGCAGTGGTGGGATAAGTGTTTTGAATTGGTTGCAAATTTGGAGATCTTGTGGTAGCAGGGTTAAGTTTGGACTGAAGGCCAAGATGGAGACTGGTGAAAAGAGGGGCACTATACATAAGGGAGAGGAGTAGGGAGGTGGATGCAAGAGTTTGATGGGTAGAGAGGCTTAGGAAGCGGTTGTGCCTGTAGAGGAGACCTAACTTTTGTTGGAGTGGATGTGGGTGTCAAATTTTAGTTCTTCATCAATAATGATACCAAGAAGCTTGGTGTTGGGAACAATTTCAAGGAGGGTGCTGTTTTGGCTCTGTATGGTGAATGTGGATTTGTCAATGGAGTTTTTGGTAGGAGAAAAAAATATTAGTTTGGTTTTATTTGCATTTAGTGCCAGATGGTTAGACTGCATCCAGGTTTCTGTTTTGGAGAAGGCTAGTTGTGTTTTTGCCAGGAGCTCAGAGGGGGAGAAGGCTGAGCAGATGATTGTTGAGTCATCGGCATATTGGGTGATAGATTAGTCTGGGATGGATTGGTGAAAGTTGTTTATGAATGGGTTGAAGAGAAGAGGGCCAAGAACAGAACCTTGTGGGACACCTGTGGGTGTGGGAAGGAAGGGGGAGGTTGAAGTTTTCCATTGGATAGCTTGTTGGAGGCTGGACAAGTAGCTGTAAAGCCAGGCAATGGTGATGGGAGAGAGGTGTAGGGTGGAGAGTTGGGATATAAGTAGGGTGTGTGAGATGGTGTCAAAGGCCTTTGACAGATCTAGGAATAGTGTGGATATGAACTTGCTTGAGTTGCGTTTGAGGTTTATGGTTTCAAGAAAGGAAAGAAGGGCAGTCATGATGCTGTGGCCAAGGCAGAAGCCATGTTTGGTAGGGGAGATTGCATAGTGTTAGGTGTGCATGAGTTGTACTTGTATTATTTTCTCTAGTATTTTAGAAAGAGGTGAAAGGATGACAATAGGCCTGAAGTTGGTGGTATCAGTATTGTTGACAACTTTGTGCAGGGGATGATGTAAACATGGTGCCAGATACGTTATCAGTTATCAGAACTGATTCTATGCATGTTGTACTAGTCCTTAAATATAAACTTGTAAACAATTTCATTCAAAACTAATTGACACTAATGAAGGAAATTCAAACCATTCACAAAGAAATGTATACACACACAACTGTAACCTCTCAATTTTATTTGTTTTCCTCCTAATGGACCACCTCAAGATCACATGGAAGTAGGGAATATGGGTTGAGGGACTAAATCTTCTAATATTGCTGTCAAGAGTGCCTGTAATGTATGATGTATATTAAATATTGAGTGTTTAAGATTAATTCAGAAGAAATTCATGTAAACACCACTAAAGTATGCTCCCAGATAAACAGGAAAATTCAGAAAAAACAAGGGGTGAATCACCACAGACAAACGATAAATAAAATCCTTAATGAAAAAAATCCACTGACTACTCAATGACAGGACAAGTGCTTTAGGCATACTACATTCTTCAGATCCTGATTATTCAGTCCTGAGTGTCATAGTTTTAAAATCCTAGCTTCCAATCACTAGTCCAAATTTTTGTATCAGATTAAATTTGTATTTCCATTACTTGGTGCTGTCTCGTGGTTCCTGCCTTTGTTTTTGGATTTACAGTTAGTTTTTTTGCCTGTTCTCAGTGCAGCTAGCAAAGTAACAACTTATCAGCATTTCTTTGTTTCCTGGTGTGACATCCCCATGCTGGGCCAGTAATTAAGGAGCCTGAATCCTCACCACTGACACTGGAGAGGGATGTTCACTTGGAATACAAATGGATACACTCAGTGTTTCCAGATGCAGACCTTTCTGCATCAAGCACAACTTCCCTTAAGAGCACACAGGGAACACAGTCAACCTGGGGTCTGGATTTCTCTATTGGTCTCCCTTCCAGTCCCCAGTCAGCCTCCCCACTGGCACAACTTCAGAGTTAAGTTCTTGGCCAAGTGCCCAAGCCAAGTTCTCCACCACTCTCTCTGTGAAACCAGTGCTTAGTGTCCCTGCTCCAATTAGCTGACACAAGCACTCTTTGAGATTGGATTTGTAAACACACACACACACACACACACACACACACACACACACACACACACACACACACACACACACACACTTTGAGATTTGATTTGCATGCACACACACACACACACACACACACACACACACACACACACACACACACACACACACACACACACACACACACACTTTGAGATTTGATTTGCATGCACACACACACGCACACACGCACACACACACACGCACACACACACACACACACACACACACACACACACACACACACACACACACACCTGGGAAAGGCTGGCACAGATTTATTAGCTATGCCCTCTTTTGCCCGGACTGTAAGGTAGTTATCACTGCCTCCAGGTACTACAAAGCCAGCTACCTAACACTCTTATACTGAGTGAAATAAATATTAATACAAATGGTAATGTTGACCAAACAGCAAGGCTTTCAGGAATGACCAGAGTATCACCAAATAAATATGCAAATACTTTCAAAACCTAAACATTTTCTAAAAAAGGACCAGCCACACTCTTCTTCTTCTGGCTTTTCCCAGTTAGCGTTCACCACAGTGGATCACCTGTCTGATCACGATTGGCAGTGGAAGTTTATATTGTCGAGTTACCAGCCTGGCACCCAATCTTCCACAGAAGGGACACGCATGCACGCACTCATGCCTAGGGCCAATTTAGAGTGTCCAATTCACCTACAGCATGTCTTTGGGATGTGGGAGGAAACCAGACCACTCGGAGGAAACTCATGCGACCACAGGGAGGACATGCAGACTCTGCACAGAAGGTATCCCAGCTGAGGATCAAACCGGAAAGCCCCTTAAGGTGAGGTGGCAATGCTAACCGCTGCACCACTGTGGCCACCCAAAAATGGACCAGTCACAATGAAAAGTTTAAATATATTTAATAATAAATAATACAAGAGCAATAAAATGCTAACTATCTATTTACATAAACACCAGAGTTTCAGTCACAGAGAATATTAAAAGTAACTCTGATGGAAAGTTTTACACAGTTATAGAAAAACAGCATTTAGCTAATCTCACTTTCTATTCCTGATTGACTAAAAGAGTTACTGTTCCTACTTACTGAATAGAGCAAGACAAGATGGGTGAGTAGTCCTTGTTGTCAGATCCAAGACAGAGTACAGAATGCTGCTGAGACTTAGTCTCCTCAAATTTTATTATTTATTTTATTTTACATTTGTTAACCGGGTGTCTTGGTCTCAGCGGGACTGGATATACACCTTTATGCACTTTGGGTATCCCTTTGATAACAGGGGTGGTGGGGTGTTCTATATATAAAAACTCATAAATTTCCTGGCTAATCTGGCGACACATGAGAAGGTCATAAAGAACATCTTTAACATTTTTTACAATCTTTATCACTTCCTTAGATGTTATGGGGGTATATGTATCTACTTCCGATAGCAATTTAGACATACTGGTAATATATTCCTGTTTGTCTAAAAGAACTACTCCCCCTCCCTTATCAGCTGGTTTGATAACAATGTGGGTGTTCTGCTTAAGTTCGCTAAGAGAGCGATTTTCTTCTGGGGTCAAGTTATGGAACCTGCCTTTCTTATCTGTTTTGCTAAACATCAGATAATATTGGCTTTCACAAGCCCTAAGAAAACATTCAACATGTGAAGGCATACCAGGAATAAATGTGCTTTTAGTTCGGAGCAATGCATCTCTCCGTTCATAAGTTGTATTGTCATTAAATAACAATTTCAAGCATAACTTTCTACAGAACAATCTTAGATCAAGTAACGTGTCAGTCAATATAGCCGGAGTAGCCGGAATGAAGCTAAGTCCTCTATTTAATACCTGTATGCTAGTACGATCCAGAGC
>NC_056746.1:782722113-782762113 GCF_019279795.1 Protopterus annectens | reverse complement strand
ATTTAATTCAGTTACAATAATACAGTACGTTTCTTTTCCTTCCAACAGGGTGCACTGTTGATGCATTTTAACACAAGCAACCCTTACAAATACATTTTCAGCACAAACATATGTACAAATCAGTTTGACATGCAAATGACATATAATTATTTCCAAAAGTCTAGCTAGATGTGCTGGCATGTGTTACAAATCCACTGCCCTATTTCTCCTGGCATGACTGGCAGTACCTCCTATTGTCACACCTGGTATAGCTTCCAAGTTACTTCACATGTCAAATAAACCATTTCAATATCCTTTTTTTCAGTCGCATAGACAATATGCCAGTGAGACAGCTTAGCTTGCATTATTGGTATTCCATGGGGGTTTACAACCCCCCTGTACTTCAAAGTATCACAATAGAACACTTCAGGACAAACTTTTCCACCAAGAATTAACTTAGAGTGCACTTGGCCTACTGCTGCATTTAGCAGCTTCCAAAAGAGCCACTAGCAGCATGACTATGGCAGACGAACACTATGCTTCTTATACTTCTCAGATTAAAAGTAGTGGCACCAGGGATAGTAATTTGTAGAAGAAAAGTTTGAATGTTTTGTATTACTTTATCTATCTAAATAGATGGGCTCACGGTTAAGTACTAGACTAGCTGCCTTGGGGATCATTTTAAGCCTAACCAGTTTTCCTCAAAGGTGAGAATCAAACTCTGCACATTGTGTTTGCATGGTAAACATATTAACCACTGTGCTATCTTGCCATTTGCTGGAGTTTCTAGATTTATTGGCTAATAGATTCTTGCTATGTTTATGACTAAAGAAGACTACAGAGAAGCTGAGCTACATCATCCAATGGGGGAGAGGGACTAATAGTGTCCCTTATTAAGTACATTTTCTCAGGTTTGAATGTTTTGTATGAATCTGCCTATATGAAACTCCATTCATACTAAAACTTAAAAGATTTTTATGAGGGTTATGTCCCTATACTCCTTATTTACCATATCTAACTCTAACATCACTGAACCTTCGCTGAAAATATTTTTTCCTGTTTTCTGCATGACACTGACAAGCATTAGGGTTCTGTTTTTTTAGATTAATGATCCTATTCAGACACTGCAACATCATGCATCTGACCTTCTCTAGTTGTCTCAATGCATAAATGAATAATTCCCTCCCTAACTATGATATACATGAAATAAACAAAATTACATTCCAATTTATTCACTGAATCAAGAGCAATGTGCACTTTAGCATTTTCATATTTTATTAACCTGTCATCAGAAAAAAAGAACAATTCATACAGTAGTTCTTTTCAAAGGCTCCTCCTTATTCATGTGACAAAACTGACCAAGAGACCAATAAAAAAACTTCTTATACAAAAGCTAAGAAATAAGAGATACATGTTATGTTATCCAAAGCATGTTCTTATTTTTAACAGACACTTAATATTAACAGAAACATTTAAATTTGGGCTTGAAGTGGCATTACATTTCATTTGCCATTTTGTCTCTGTTCTAACAGTGTCAACATCAACAAAGTGTTTAAATTTCATCGCATTTTCTAACACAAAAAAGGTACATTAAATACAACTATTACAATGGCAGATTGTTTATACAGTACATTAGTGTAATCCATTAGCTCTTACGGAATATAGATGGTTACATATGCCCTAATTTAACTTCCTTTTTGTTTTCCCAGTATAAAATGCATTTCATGCAGCAGAAGTATCAATGCCAACCATTCCTTCTGAGGTACAGTAAAATCTACCATTAGGTCTAAGAGTAGTTCCCAGAGAAGGAATAACACATGAGGGGCCCTTTTTAATAAATCTGCAATATTTATATGCACTAGAAGCAAGTCTTTAGTTAGTCCTTAAAATCAGAATGTCTCTTTCATGAAACATGAACTACCACCCCATTAGCCTGACTTGCTTGGTCTGCAAGGCTATGGAACATATCATCATGGAACTTATAAACAATGACATTGGTAATCTCCAAACTCTGGACCCTACCCAATTCGGATTTAGAAAAGGCAGATCATGTCTCCTAAACCTGATAGACTTCTTTGAAGTGGTCACCAAAGCCGTAGATGAGGGTAAGGTGGTTCACACAGCCTATCTAGATTTCACCAAGGCTTTTGACACCATCCCCCACTCTGTAATTATAGATAAACTCACTAAACTAGGTATAAATCCCTATGTCACAAGATGAGTTGCCAACTGGCTCACTGACAGAACTCACACTGTGAAAGTAGCAGACTCTAAATCCAACTTCAGACCAGTGACAAGTGGAGTACCACAGAGATCAGTCCTAGGTCCTCTCCTGTTTGGTATCTTATTCTCTGAAGTACAGGCTAACACAGAAGGTCTTTGGCTAACAAAGTTCGCAGATGATGGAGCCATAATCAAAACTCCTAATGATGTGGACATCCTACAAAAGGGCCTCACTGAGACAGATGCCTGGTGTCAAAGCCATGGCCTCAGGCTCAATGCCAAAAAGTGCATTGTCATCCCTTTTGGTAAATACTCTGTAGCCACGAACTACCACATAGGTGGTAGTCTACTTAACACCGAAAGTGTGATAAGAGACCTTGGGACACAGGTGGATAGTAGTCTCTCCTTTGATAATCACATTGCCACAGTAGTCAGGAAATCCTTCTACATGGCACACCTCATCACAAAAGGTTTCTCATCCAGGAAAAAAGAGGTCATTGTTTCCCTCTACTCATCACTCATTAAACCCGTTATAGAGTATAACACCCCTTTTGGTATGTATCTCACAAGACATCTACAACAACTGGAAATGCCACAGAAATACCTCACAAAGAGGATTACCGGCCTCAAACAGATGCCCTACACAGATCATCTAAAAAAACCAGCTTTACTCTATCACATATCGCCTACTCAGAGATGATATCTGCCTAACATACAAAGCTATGTCAAACCCAGAGATGTTGGACATACTCCACTTAAAGAAATCCTCTAGGGACCTAAACCTTGTCACCACAATAAACAGAACACGCTGGAGGGATAGATTCCTGTCCCATAGACTTCCCATACTCTGGAACAATCTACCTATCTATATCAAACAAAACTCCTCATTAGCACTCTTGAAGAAAAATCTTGATGATTGGATGGGAGATAGGAAGTTCCCCCCGGGGTTCTCGTCTGTGGCTCTGCTTGACAGGGACACAGGAAAATAATTTTCCTGGGTGGTAAAAGCCAGGGTACTGTTTGGTTAGGCTTATATAGGCCCTAGGGCCAATAGCCTAGTACCTACCTATGAACCTATGAACCTATGAACATGGACCTATTCATAATATATTCATAATATATTGTGCAAATCCATGTTGCCTTCATTAGTATTTCAGTTTTTAGTCAAAATGTTTTACTATCATTAATATCAATCAAATATATTTGTGGGCAAACCAAATTATAATTCTTATTTTCCCTGCATATAATGTTAGTGTTGTCTATCAAATGTGCACTGCAAATTCCTCTGCATATTGTCATACTAAATGCAATCTGTTTAAACTGTTTCAGTTCTTCTTAAAATTTTTGTTTGATGAAATTAATCTAGATAAACATATAGCTCGATATTTTCTGACATTCTTTAACCATACAATGGGTGCACACTGCCAACATGAAAACAAACATAAAGTAATATTTTTGATTCTTCCTGAATGTTCTTCATCTACATAAAGTGTCCTAAAAAGCCTACCTGTGTCTTTCCCATTTACCTGTGAATCTTACAAAAAGAGGTAGCTTTGTGTAAAGAAAAATAAAGTCCCTGAAATCAATTGAAATTCTGCTATAAAGAACAAAACCATTAATAAATCTTTTGTAGAAAAAACAGCGTGCGTCTTAAAAGGTCGGTGAAAGATATATTTGTCACCACATTCTGCAAAGACATTAGTAGAAGTTGAAGCCATAACACCCACAGCAATACCTTGTTTCTGTTGGTAGTATTTGGCATTGCAATAAAATAAATTATTATTATCAAGAACTAACTCAGGCAATATGCAAAAAAATCTCAATGTACCTGATAGAATGTCTGCTGTTTGACTTAATAATCTATAAACATTTCAATTCACACAGCTTGTAAAATAGAGGAATATAAAGCCTTACTATCAGCAGTACAAAAAGAGAGTTTGTTCTTATTAGTAATAGATCCCAGAGTGTAAAAATACCCACTGTCTCTTAGATATGATTTTACCAATGAACAATTGTGAACGAGGAATTATTTCTCATATTACAGTGTCTTAATTAATTATAGGGGAAGTGACTCAGGCTAAATCACTAAGCAACAGTTGTAAAGTGATGCTATTTAAGCTTCTTTATAATTGGAATCCTTTGTTTGCTATTAATTGGTTGACAACAGATAACATTGTGTAATCTTTGTTGTTCATGTTAGTTGATATATGTTGAAATTAATGTATTGTTTTTTCTTCATACATGCTTTGGTGTTCCTGGGTTTGTAGGTGAGACAATGTGTACTTATTATCTCAGCAATTGATAAGTACTTGTTACAAAGAAAAAGCTATTTCTCTTCTTCTTTGCTGTCCAGACAATGGAATGTATCTGCTCTGTCCAGGCCACAGATGTCTTCAGTACAGGCATACACTGCATTTCACAGCTGTTAGTTTAATAAACTTGACTGTGCAACTGACATTTCCAGTAATGGTGTTCTGCTTCTTATCCATCTATTTTTAAAAGCCTAAGATTTTGTTAAGCTTAGCAGCATGTTGTAAAGCTGATATATCTGAAGCACTACTGCCTAGCATCTGGGCATACTTTTATTTGGTGTTTATTAAATATTAATACTCACAGCCACAATGTCTTTCTTAAATAGTACTGACAATTTTTAAATTAAGTGTCCAGGCTGTAAGATCTAAATTTCATGAACCATGGATTTATATTTAGGACTCTTGGCGAACTGTGTACAATCAATAGTTGGACGATTTTACAAGATTCGATTGTAGCCTAGGGGTCCAGCATTTTCGATGTACTGAAGGGGTTACTTCCTTAATTTTCTTTCTGCCCAATGCCTTATATTTTCTTGTTCTATTATTGCAGTTCAGTTCTAGTGCAAGCCAACTTTGAGAGACATGCATTACAGCTATTATTTTGTATGCATGGTTATTGCTGTTATTGCATTTCAGTTAACAGTTGTCCTCTGTTTATATCTTGTTTACTTTATTAATTTTTTTTATTTCTCAATTTATTTTCTTCAAAATGTGTTACCTCTATGAGTATTGTTATTGTGAACTTGTGTTGATCTATATCATTTTATAAAAGATTCCACAGAAAAGGCATTTTTTGGCTTCTTGCTGGACAGGTATCTCTGTGTTAAAACAATTGACCTTCTATTTGTATTTTTTAACTTGTCATATTTAGGTTTTCTTTTTTCATTTAAAGGAGATTTGTCTAATGTTTATGTTTCCCTTTTAATTCCATATATCCTTGATTTATTCAACTTAGCTCTCTCATTTAGTGGCTCTGAATTGTCTTATGTCCTTCAGGGTTTCAGTAATTCACAGACTCATGCCAGATTCTTCCTTTGACTTCCTGATAAGCAAGTTTATTTTTCAAATGTTATATTACTGAAATTAAAAAATGTAAACTTAATTTTCAGTCTTGTACAGAACATAGACATTTTTTCTATAGATGGCCTTGTTTATTCTGTTGAAAACTATAGATTTCATTGGGCATATTTTACATTGACTCAGAATATTTCTTCAGTTTTGACATAATGGTATTTGTTTTCTCACCTTGATGCAGTGTCAGAAATACTAAGCACCTTTTTTCCTGCTATAAGTGCTTTAGCCTAACAAATGCAGTAATATTCATTTTAGAGATATAGTCACATATTTGTTCCATAGTAGAACTAATAAAGCTGACTTGTCTATGTGTCAAACCAAAACAAGCCTGGCATCTGGAGAGATACTCTACATCAGTTGTGTTACTTTGTCGTGCTTCAGTTTACCATTGTATATTTATGTTGCAAGTAGCTTTTTAGCTATATACTAGTGTGCTTCACTTCTCTGGCATGATTTTGTATAATGTCCTTGGTGTTTCTCAGACTTCATTGTAAGCAGTTGCTTTAGCACTTTTTATATACTATGAAAAAATGACTTATCTGGTGAAGTTTCATGAAGTATGTAACTTTTGTCTGTGTCAGCACCCTGCTTGCTGTATGACCTCGGACAAGTTGAAAATGAAACAACATAGCATGCTATAGATTTAGACAGTAAAATGTTGACAGAAGATTGCTTTCTGTATAGATTTAGACAGTAAAATGTTGACAGAAGATTGCTTTCTCATGATCAGTAATGTAAACTGTTGTATATGTTGCTGAAGTACCTTAGAGTGAAGCTTGCTCAGGGTTGATTGATGGACGCAGAAGAGAATATTTTAGGAATCTGCGAGGGCACCATTTTACCAGCAAAATGCTACATTACTTACTGCTGAATGAAGGCATTTATTATTATTATTATTATTATTATTTAAAATAGTCAGTCAATTTGCATTAAAACAGGGACATTTATTCAGTTGACACACAGAGTAACTGAAAAATGAACTGAGAATGTATGTTTGAAAATATATTAGCATGAAATTTTTAGAATCAGAAAAGGGCATTCACAACTAGCACTGCACCAATCAAAATGCTTATTATATTCATCTTCTTAATGGTTTTTCATGTTGTAGATCTTTCTGAAAGAGGCACCAATGTGATATCTTCCATTTACCTCAATAGTCCCACTTAGCTATAAGAATTTACGCAGCCAGACATCTAAAAGTATCAAGTATCAAGACTCAGAACTAAATATATCTAGTTGTGAAAGCTCTGTTCTGTGATAGAGCCATAAACAAGAGGTGGTTGTATCTCCACACATCCAAAATGCTCAACATGTATTACAGTTTTCAAAACTAATGGAAATTGTTATTAAGAATTTATAGATGAGGGCTAGTTTAAAACACTATAGATTGGGGAACCAGTCCCTCTTGGTGGGCTTATTTGGGTGGTAGGGAAAATAAACTAAATGAGAGCCTTTCCTGCACTGATACTCAGTGAAGGGAGCTTGTGGCAACTATCAAATTATTTTCACTGTCAAATGTTCATTTTTGCTATTACATGTTATAGTTTTAAAGAGGCTTCATGTCTCCTTGTGCTTCATGTGGCCGCAGGAAGAAGAGTCAGAACACTGACTGCTGGTTCCCATAAGAAATCATTGCTGGTGTGATTTCTAAGTGTGCACTAGCACACTTTTTTTAGATTAACTTTTTTAGCGAGATTTCTCCTTTCAAGTTTTTGTGGCCATGAAGGTAGTATATGTAAGTTTGGGGGGGGGGGGGTTGGGATGGGAGTGTTGCAAAAATGATTAAAGTTAATTTTTTCACCCTTCTGTTTTTTTAAGCATTATTTTTCAGCGCTTTGGAAGGTCATGTTGTACCTTTAGATGTTTTATAGTAGAACCCCTTAATGTGGTTATTGAACCTTGGATGATGGAGAGTCTGGATGGTACGAGCCACTCACTGCTCATGAGTGCACTGGCTTTACTAAGATTCTGTTTGAATGCTGCACCTTGGCAAGTTGCATGTCAAATGATATAACCTGAAGAATTTTATGTTAGTGATAAAACATTTTGTTTAGATTTTGGGGTACTTTTTGTGTATGCAACTGGACTGTGTTATGCACGTAAGATCTAAGATATTTTATTATGTAAGAGACTCTTGATAAATTTGTCTTTATTGGTTTTCCTTAAATTGTAAGGATACATAATGTTTGCTATGGAGCAGACTTCAATGGGGGTGGCAAGGATATCATATCTGGGATTTTCTTCAAACTGTGTATTACAATAAGATTTTTTTTTGACAGCTTCTATAGAAATGTGTTTAAAAAGTTACCAGATCACTGTCTTAGATACTCTCTTTACAGCCTTACAAGATTAAATCATTGTAATGATGTTCAGACTTGTTTTCAGTCATCTCTTCCAATGATGGTTTAACCTATCACTCATATTTTCTAATAAATACTAGACCTGTTGTCAACCATCTCTTAAAATGATAGTTTAACCTATCACTCATGTTTTCTAATAATGACCGGACCTGTTCTCGCCTATCTTTTCTAATAATGACTAGACCTGTTGTCACCAATCCTTTCTAGTAATGGCAGAACATGCTGTCACCTATCTCTTCAAGTAACGACAGAAATTACTACAACAAATGCATGCAGAGTATAGTTAACTGCAGGAATCAGGATAAATGACCAAAGTGTGTTTCTGCAAAATGTAAGCATCAAAAGCATTGTGTAAAGGGTTAAAATGAAATTGCATGTGTATTCAGAAGGTTAGTGTACGTGCTACAGTACCATCAGTAGAAACAAGGAAGAATGCAGATTGTTGTGTTATTACTTCTTGTTCCTGAGGCAGCAGTTTTTCTACTATGTCTCATGAGAGAAGAAAATATTTCATACAATGTTGTATTTTATTCCCAGTGCCTGAGGCAGCATTCTTCTTAAATCACATGATTACATGGTAGAAAAAAATATTCTCATACTCAGGAAAATGTTATAAATGAGAAAAAGAAAATAACAAATCTATAATTAAACTTTGATCCATTTTCATTAGATATTTAGTAAATGACTTGAATGACTTGAATAATGAACTGCATTATAAACTGCATTAGTTAGCATTTTTCTATTAGATGACTAGTAATTGTATGATTGATAAAGTTTATTACTTTGTTGAAGCTTTCCTATAAAATATTATGAATTATTTTATTTGGGGAAATGTATTTTCCAGGGTATGCTCTTCCAGACATGTGTTCATTTTATTTAATAAATTATTTTAAATCAGCCTAGCACTGAAGTTTCATTTGTGATTACTTTGAACCTAAGCAATTGATTCAGTGAAGAGTCATTTCTCCTGGCAATACAACCTGCCTGGAGGTTCTACACACTTAGAGTAGGCCATATTTATTTCGGAGAAGCAGTGGTACCACCTACATACCCAGAAAAGAAATTTGGAGACCCACACTCAGGCAATTTTCAGATCAAATACAGCTGGAAGAAATGTATTAAGTGAATGTCTTTTTTCAAAATCTGTGGACACTTGTTTAACTACTTGATGGAGTTATTTTCTAGGTAGTTAGTATTTGTGTATTAGTCTGTTGGAAATCCAGTATCTGGTAATTGATTATGAGGAGGAAGTCAGATGCATTTCACTCATTGTTTTCTTTGTAAAAGTGAAAATAGGGCAGGAGATTCTAGTGATGTTGTAACAGTAAATCAGTTCATCATGAGGTTTTCACATATGCTATATACCTTTAGTATATTCTCCATTCCATCTTGTCAAATTTTAAATAAAATAATTACTCATTTTGGAATTGTTTAAGGAGCTTAAGTTCCAAATCTTCAAACCACATTATAAGCTATTTTTTATTATTGCTTTTGTCTTTTTTTATGAAAACTTTACATAAAATATTTTATTATATGTAGTACAATATACAGATAACTCAATTAAAAAAAAAAAAGAAAAAAAAAACAGTTATGAAGAGATTCCAAGCACATTCAGCATGCGTTTAGAATGAACTATTTTACAACAAATAAAAGAAAAAAGAGAAATCAGTAATTCATGGTCCTTAATGCTGGCCCTTATGAACCCTGTATTTAAATTTAGCTTTTTTGCTTTTATCTTGCATTTCAGCATTTGATTTTTGTGGACATAGCAAACATGATTTCTAATTTCTGAGTGGTATCTCGTAGTTAGAATGCACTTCAGCTTGCGGTATATATTGCAGTGTAAACAAATGAACTGGTGTTATGAAAAACGGCAACCCGAACACACAAGAAGAATAATTTAATGTAAAGAAAGCGCTTTTCGTTTGCCTTAATTTACAAACTTCTTCAGACAAAATAGCATCACAAAATAGTCAAATATATACAACCAATGAAAACTTAATTGATACTAATTAAGGTGGAAAAAAGATTTCAAAGCATTCACCCTTAAAGGTATAACGTATTTTCGTACAGCTTACCTAACCTAATAAGTAGTACTAGCAGTTTACAAATAATATAAAAAAATAATAATAATGAAAAATAATAATAAAAATAAAAATAAATGCATACAAATAAATGAATAGAAAATCACAATATAATACAGCCATCAGGACAGGTGTAGATGACCATAATGAAAGGCTGGGCTAAGGCCTCTAATTGATGGCAATGGTGAACAGCCCCCCTCTAGACCTACACAGACAGACTACAACAGGTCTGGCAATTGTTTGCAACTTCTGAAGGGTAAGAAGTCTGAAACTAAAATGTAGGTCAATAAAACCTAAGATCTGTACTCTACTGATATGCCTCCAGTCTGCATGATAGGACAGAATAAAGAATGAAATGGAAGCCAACAGAGTACCTGAAATACCAGTAGAGTCATAGCAAATGTTTAACGTCATCAGGTGTGCCCCCCCACAATCCTATGTCGAAATGCAGTAACATGTAAGTGTGAGGAGTAATAGTGGTGCACAGATTACCCGAGCTTGCCCAATCTACAGGATAGATTGTTGCATGTGTACAATATACAGGGGTCAGTGTGTTAGGTTGTTGTGTGTTCAATATTGTCTGGAAGTGGTCAGCATGTAGACATGGAGGGTTGTGTCTTGGTGGCCTATGTACAGTACTGTGGATGACATGGCCATGTTCCGACAACTGCAGTGCCTTCCACAATGCTTCTCAGCAATACCTTTTTCAGCAGTCGTCCATACTCACTGTCCAGATGTCAATATCTGTCACCGTCTGAAAGATGGACATACCATGAATGTGGGCCCATACATACACACAGTGGACAGGTGGAAGTACCCTAGACAGAGTACATAAAATGCAACTGTCAACTGTACACAACTTTGGAATTGTACATGCAGGTTAGCAGCACATTAGTTGTTTGTGTAGTATGGAATACTGATGTAGTCTGGCAAATCACTGGCAGACCACAAAAGGCACAGTTATTAGGTAATGAGAGACTGCCTATGTCCCCGCACAAGGCAGCATAAGGGGAATGTCCCATGTTTATCTGTGAGTTAGGTGCAAGTAACTTCCATATCACACATGCACTCAGCTCACCCTACCATCAGGCACAGGTTTATCACAGGTCATATCCTTGCTGTTGGGGATGAGTATAGTATGACCCCACGTATGTATGAGAATACCCACAAAATGCAGCATGCTGAAGAGGTGTCCCATGCAGGTGTGTCCCTAGCTGTAAGCAGCACCCTGCCTGCATCTAGACCAATGTATTAATATGGACAGGAACTATTGCCATTAACACCTCGCACACGTACCCTGCCAACCCAGGTGAATCCACTGGCTTGCAGCCTGGGAATGTAGGAGTGACAGAATGCACTGGCCTGCTACAGATGGCCTGCATCACTACCAAATGTCCTACAGTCCTCTGTCAAAGGCCTGTACCTCACCTGTAGTGCCAATGTATGGTATCTCATGGGGTCCCAACTAACAACCTAACACAGTCACCAGAACACAAATGCAAGACTATGTTGACAAATCCCAATAGCATGCCCACCATGTCCTACTGCATGAACTGTGGACAACCCCTAAATACCACTGGGATGAAGGGCCAACTATAGGAATACTTCTCAGATATCATCACATAATGTTAGGAAGAGGATAGAATAACAGAGTGGGGGTGTGGAAGCATGGGCGTCATGGAGTGTGTGAAGTCAGAAACTCTCTGTGTGCCCATACTACCCCTGCCTGCAAACCCAGTAATGGGTGGCTACAAAACTGCTTGTAAACCACAATGTGAAGGGGAACTGACAAGATATATGAGCCCTGCCTCTGGGTAACCTGGGTGAATTTGTACAGCAGACAGGTATGGCCACAGCAGGATATGGCCATTCTGTTAAATCGATATATGTACAAGAAGGGGATCCTCAGCCACCATAGTACCAAGGTGCTGGACCATTTACACAGACCCATCAGCAAGTGTCTGCAGCTACCCCTCCAGAATGGTATAAGTGTGCAAGTTTTTTTATGCTGTGGACCACAATACTGGACACAGCTTCATTCATCTTGTATTTCCCAGGAAATAACTGTGAGCAAATAAGTATATCTGTCAGTAGTTGATGACATAATACATCACAGTGTAAAACAGTACATATGTCTGAATATCTCTGCTAACACCAACCATGTAACACAAGCAGCACGGACAGCAATAGTTGCAGTATCCCACTATCTGTTGCCCATTGTGACTTCATATTGTCAACCTATCTACAGATATCCTGCAGAAACAGGTTGCTAGCTGTAGGTGTAGAACACCAAACCCTGGACTGGAGTACAACCCTACCTGGAATGGATTCACACACTCAATACAGAAGTTCATACTGGGCATGCTCCTATACTTAGAGAAATGAAGCCCATGTCTGACAACACAGTGGACAATACATATTTGTCATTTGCAGATGTCTGTGCACACATACCAAATCGTACACCATTCATGCTTTGCACAAACATTGGATAGGAATACTCACACATATCCAAGGCCAACACACTATAATATGTCAAATATAACACACACACAGATGTGGGGAAGAGAGAGACAGACAGTGACTGAGAGAATTCCATTATGAGGTCTGTCCCACTCACCACACATCCAATTGGCTGATATCACGTGATGTGCTGATGTCAATCACTGTAGACATTCCTTTTGGTAGCCCTCAGCCCTATAATGTCTGTGGTACTTGTGACAACTGTGTACCATGATAGTACAAATCAGTATTCATCTAGCATTTGTATACCCAGTCCTGTCAAATGTAAAGTTGTGTGTGACTGAGTGTGTGTGTGTTTCCAGAGGAATGATTTATGGCCCATTCACACACACTGCACTTCTTATTGCCCATGGTAGCATGCCTGCTGGTGTCAGTCACCTTGAAATAACCCTCTGGCCAAGTCTCAGCCCTATAAGCTACATCTTGCTATATATGTGCAAAACTGTAGTATAGAAAACTAGCTAAGTAGGAGTTCTAATCCCAGACATTGAAACTGTGTGTGTGTGTGTGTGTGTGTGTGTGTGTGTGTGTGTTGATGAATGATTTTGAGACCATTCACACTCACTACACCTCCCATTGCCCTACTTTAGCGTGCCTGCTGATATGTGTGTGTATGTATATATATATATATATATATATATATATATATATATATATATATATATATACATATCCTTGTTATGTGGAAACATGAGTGTTGCATATACCTTCTCAGCTGTATCCCACCATATTTATCTGATATGTGTATATTTAGATATAAAAACATGACTGATTCAACACTGTTTTCACTAATAAGTAGTAAACAATTGTAGTAGTCAAAACAGTTATTCACTACTATTCAGTATGTGTACTGACTGATAAATTTGAAAAAGCAACAGACAGTTTTACAGCTCAGATGGCATAGTGGTAAAATGCAGTGACTATAGTCTAGAGGGCCCTGGGTTCAAGACGTGTAAGGGCTGTTTCATTTGTTGCTAGGCAGAACAAGGACTGTTGGTTACAGAGTGGTTAAGGAAGTTTTGAGCAGCTTTAAGTGGGTTTGTGCGGTGGTGCTAACGTACGGTTAAATGGAAAGATGCTTACATCATGTAGGCTTTGCTTACCGTTGCGTATATCTGCTTAGCATTTACATTTAAACAATGCTTACACCTGCTAAGCATAGCTCAGCCATGGTAATCAGTGATTACATTCCAGTTTGGTAAAATAGCAGGGTAATGACATCTTTCATAAGTGTATTTAATTCCATGTACATAACAATCTTCTATGTGCTGTCACTACAGTAGGAAGGGGTGTGAGTATGCTGCATGGGACACCTGAGTATACATGGGTAGTACCACAATCTTTTCTCTTTGTATGTGTTTCATACATGGGTAGTATCCCAGGCTATATGCAGTCACACTTGCATGTATTGTGTTATTATGTTGCTACTTTTAACAATGCTTTTCCAAGTAAGAGTAAATTGCAGATTGTAGTACTGGAACCATACACCCCTGCATGCAAAGCTGGACTCTGAATACTGACTATCATGTTCTTGGTGTTTGAGCTGTATGTTTTAAGTATCTCCTATTGGATGTTGATCTGGTATGTTGATATTAACTGTAGACTACTATGTGTTTAGGACATGTCATTGAGGACTGCTGCCATGTAGTAATGGCATACCTATCAGTGCCAGACGTCTATCTGTCAAAACATTTATCTTAATGTATAACCTGTTGGCTAGCTAATTTCTCTCTGTCCTCTGTACAGATGTGCAGATGTCAGGTATCCATCTTGGCTGCTTACAGGAAATCCCTGATTGACTGACACTGACATGTCTGCCCAGCTGTGTTATGAATGCCACAGCTAGGAAACCCCACTCTGTCTGAACCACATGCCATGGATACCTCAACCAGACTACCACAGTCAACAGAACATGCTTGGGTACAGATCCCTAACTCAGACACTGGCCATGTTATGCAATAAATGTTGCATACATGTCAGTTGGAGTACATCAATGGCCCTCTGCAAGAGAAAACCAAATGATTGGATGTTGAATTTAACTGTCACCCTGGGGTCACTCAAGTGGCATTGGTTGATAGATGGCCTGCTGACAAATGTCAGTTGGCATGATACCAGTGTACCGGCATGCCCTACACTTCTCATCTCTCCATGGATATTATCCTGGTACACACCTAGGAACACCTGCACCTATGGACCTCAGTACTGACAAGTGTGTCAGTGTGCATTACTGAGAATAACAGTGTTTGTGTGTTTGTAAACTTGTAGTTGAAAATACTCTGAGGGCCTTCTCACCCACTACATCCCCCATTGCTATACTTAGAAATGGCTGCTGCTGTAATTCACATTAAATATACCTTGTTACACTCTTCACCCTATGGACTACCTGGAGCTTGCAGTACCAGCATAATACTGTTCTACAAAGGGGTAGGTATGTGTGGTTTACCCTCTGAGTCCTGGCAAATGTGAGTATGTATGTGTGTGTGTGTGTGTGTGTGTAATTATGTGTGTGTGTGTGTGTGTGTGTGCGCGCGCGCGTGCACAATTGTGTGTGAGTGTACATATTTGTAGGAGACAGCATTCTGAGGTCACATTCTCCAAATACACTAAACCTTGCCATACATTATAAGGGATGGTGATGTTACTGACATCAGGAGAACCATGGCAAGCCCTCACCCTACTATCCCTGTGGCATGTGCAATAAATGCATATACCTGTAGTAGCACTGATTAGATAGACAATGGGATGTATTGCAGTCCTGGTCAATGTGTGATTGTGGGTATGTCAGAGCATTATCATGGGTTTCAGTTAGTACAATATCCAATGTGGGTGTGGGTGCTGGGTATACTGTCTTTACACCATGGTACCCCCAGTACATGTCTAAAGGTTCACTGTATGAGGACTGCTGTCATCAACAACCATACAGGTAATTGATTACACTATCCAGACCAATGATGCATGTGCTGTGTGCAAAAACTCTGTAACAGTATGGGCTCACTGACAAGGTAGTTAGCACTGCTAAACCCAGGTCTGTCAAATGTGTCTATGACTGTATGTGTTTGCCAATGTGTATGTGACAGTATGTCATACTATGTATTGTTAAACAAAACAAAAAATGAGCAGAGGCAAAAATCAGACCAAAAAGAGTGTGTTTAATCCATTTTAAGCACTTTTCGTCAGCTATATTTGGAATATAGCTGACGAAAAGCGCTTAAAGTGGATTAAACTCACTCTTTTTGGTCTGATTTTTCCCTCTGCTCATTTTTTTTGTTTTGTTTCACAGTTATACGCTTGTTTCATACTATGTATTGTTCATTAACACCCAGGACATTTCCCATTACCATACTATACAAGGCCTGGTGATGTTCTTCACTTAACAGGAAGCTTGGGGCACACCTCACCCTAAAAGCTCTGTGGTGTGTGCAATTAAGGCAAAACACATTAGTAGCAATAAGTACCTTGGTAGGGGCTCTACTCTCAGTGTTGCCAAGTAAGTGTGTGTGTATGTGAAGGGATCTACTTCATTTTGCAGAAAATATATGTCCCAGGAGATCATTTGTCCGAGAACTAACTGGCAAAAGGTAACATTTTAAAGCAATCATCTTGTGGAAATTCATTCCATCAAAACTAATAATGGATGTGTAAATGGCCTCTTCCCCACTGTACAGCTGTACAGCAATACTTGAGTTGGTATATGTAGCTGGGTGTGGTTGTTGTGGGCACAGCCACCCACATTGGGGTTATTGTTGTGTGTATTCCCCACTTAGTGTGCTGTTATACTGTACAGTTTATGTTAACAGGTTAAGTAGTTGTTAATCATGCTATGTGTGGTTCTATGCCACCCCACACCCTCCAAAGTGGGGGGCTGTGCCACCCACACCAGCACACCAATGTTTCCTAACTCCAGGATTGCACTACATTGGGGAAGAGGACATATACCCTGCCACTACAATTGTCAATGGCATTAAACTGGTGGACTGATTATTTACTGATGTGATGTTTTGGCAATTTGGTCTTGTTGGAATTACATAGACTAAAATGAGTTCACTGCAAAACGAAGTACATCCATGTGAACAGTATGCTTTGTGCATTGCATCAACACCAAAGCCTCTGAATGTGTGTTATTCACAAACATTTGGTGTGCACCACCCAGTACATGTACAATTGTACACTGTAGAAGAGCTGCTTACATCAGCCACCATGCACTCACCTGTATACACCCCTCAGACCTATCAGCCATGTGGCACATGCAGTAACTGTAATACAGACCTGTTACTTGTGTTCAGCTGTACCCGAGATATGACACAGTCAATGTGTCACCACAGAGCCACACCCCTTGTAGGAAAGGACAGCAGACCAACATCCTGGTGACACAGACACCTAGAACACAAACAAAATACATTATGGAGACCACATTCAGTCAGTGTTAATAACAGCTATAATGCATCATTGCTAGACAGCTACACACCCTGACATGTAAGCATTAATCATTTCAGCTGACAACACTTTAAACAGCATTATATTGCTAAACCTTAGTACATTTACCCTGTGCATCAGAACCATATTAGCATGTCCCTGCAGTGATGGTATGGATGACAGGGATGTGGTACAGGTATCATCATATGCACAGGATGTGTTGTGGGTTTGCCAGAGGCCTAGGCTGAGCCATTTGGTTGACATCATATGTGTGGGTTAGGGGGTTCTTTATTAAATGTCTTGTGGTATGTGTAGGTATGGAGGTGCCCTAGCTGTGTTGGTGATGTGTGTGTGCATGTATGCACACATTTCTGCCATGTGACTGCCCTATACAGGAGTTTGTTGGACAGGTGCAGACCATACATGGCAGGGTTACAGTTCACCATGTCCAGCCATGGGCACTGGGTTGCACAGGCACTACCAGGCAGAAGCCCAGCTATGGTACTCTCCTGATGATGACAATTGTCTGCTGGATCCTCTTCCCTGTTGGGACTGGCCAGTGCCACGTGCACATAGCCTCCTGTATTGTGGTGTGGATAGCATCCCCCCTGAAGTGCTGGTGCAGGTACTGCCACTTCTGGAGTGGCTGTGAGTTGTTGCACATCCATGCAGACCTCCATCTGTTGGTGTTGCTGCCCTATGTCCATGTGACCAACGCCCTACTCCCACCACAAGCTCTACCACAGACACAGCATGGTTGATGATTCCCACCATCTCACCCAACCATCTATCCATGACCTCTGCAAGATAACGTTGGGCACCTGCAAGATCATGGACATAGTCATGTACAGCAGGAAGAGTAGCCCTCTGGAGCCTCAGACTATCTCTAGTGTAACATACCATATGTGCCTGTGCCTCCATGATGGCCCAAAACATGCGTTTGGTGACACCTGCTGTGGCATGTTTCCCAGGGGCATGATGGCCAGCAGCCCTCCTATGAGCACTTGTGTACATCTGCCTGTGTGGTACCTCTCCTGTCATCTGGCTATGGCTGCTGTGTACAGACACACTTGCCATAGTCACCACACTTTCCTGTCCCATGCCACTACCTGCCAACTGTCCCTCATCTATGGCCACTGGTGGTGGGGTATGTAAGGGCTTTGTGACTGTGTACGGGGATGGGGTGGATAAAAGTGGGATGTCAACCAATGGCACAGATTCAGCCCCTGACAACTCTGCCTGTGCCTCACTATTCCTATCATCATTGTCTGTATGGACACTAACATCAGTTTGCCTGCAGGAGGGACCCTGACCCACCTCGCCACCTGTGAGGGGCAGAAAAGAAATGTAAATTAAGACCTGTACATTATGGTTTACTTCTACACACACACACACACACACACACACACACACACACACACACACACACACACACACACACACACACACACACACACACACACACACTTACAGGTGAGGTGGCACAAAGATATTACACAGACCTCTCATTACCCAACAGTCAACATGCATGATATATGGCACTCAACAGCATGCACTGCAGCCATACTCAATCCTTGTTACCAACATTATACATCTCTGTGATGCATGTGTTGTGTTAGTAGGGGATGCTCTTTTTATTTATTTTTTATTTATTTATATTTGTTGACCGGGAGTGTCCGACTGGACGTAGGTCCATTTTCAGCAGAGGCCCAGGGAGAAAAGCTCCACAGTTAAAATAAACAGACAGTAGTTACATTGGATTACATAGCGATTAACAATTTACATAGCAATTACTTACAACATATTTACAGATGAAGAACATAGTACATCAGTAGACAACTAGAATCTTTATCTGTGAAGTATATAACAGACATTAACAAATGTTACAAGAAGAAGTTGTTGCTGTATAATAAGTACTGGCTTACGAGCATCTGAGCTTGCTATAATCAAGGTAGTTAGTGGAGTGGAAAGAAAGGTAGTGTTTGGATGGGGTGGGTGATATTAGAGTGAGAGTTGCAAGGGCATAGCCAGCATGTTTTTAGGTGCGCTTTTAGTAAATTTTTGAAGTGGGTGCATGATGGTATGAGGTAATTGTGTGTGGGAGGGAGTTCCATAATTTGGCTATGGTGCAAGAGAATAGTGCTTCACCAGCAGAGTTATTGGCTTTAGTGATCTGCAAGTGATTTTTGTTGCTGGATCTTAGTGGTCTGGTAGTGCGATAGGGTTGGAGTAGATTCTGGAGGGATGGGACATTTAGTGGATGGTTTACTAGTTTGTGGGTGAGTGAGAGTTGATACCATTGAAGGAGGTGAGGGAGTTCAAGCCAGCCCAGTTCAGCAAGTGAGAGACAGTGGTGACTACGGTAGGCTGCCCCTGTGGTGAATTTGGCAATTTTGTTGTAGCTGGTCTCTAGCTTGTTTAGATCGCATTGCCTTAGGTTGGTATATATTGGAGAGGCATAAAGTAGGGTGGAGATAAGGTGGGAATTTGCTATTGAAATCTTTGCTGCTTTGGTGAGAAGTTGCTTATTTCTGTATAGCGCTCCTAGTTTTTTGTGGACTTTTTTTATGGTCATGGATATGTGAATGTCAAATTTTAGTTTATTGTCTATTTCCACTCCTAGCAATTTGATGTGTTCAGTTGGGTATATAGTGGTGTTGTCTTTTGCTGTGATGTTAAAGTGAGAGTTGCTTTGAGTATGTTTGGTAGTTTGGAAGATGAGTAGTTTAGTTTTGTTTGGGTTGAGTATTAATTGGGCATCGGATAACCAAGTTTCAACAGAGGAAAAGGCGTCCTGTGTGACTTTTTGCAGTTTGGGTAGGGACTGGGCTGAGCAAATGATGGTGGAGTCATCTGCATATTGTATGAGTGTGCCATGTTTGGTGGCAGAGGCTACATTATTGGTGAAAACAGAGAAGAGTAGGGGTCCAAAGATGGATCCTTGGGGAACCCTAATAGAGACCGGTAGTTGGGGAGATATGTCATTATGCCATACAATGGATTGTTGGCGGTCAGACAGGTAACTCTGAAACCAGTTGGTGACTGATTGTGAGAAGGATAGGTTATTGAGGACAGAGATAAGTTGTTTGTGTGGGACCATGTCAAATGCTTTAGATAGGTCTAAGAAAGTAGCAGAGGAGAGATAGCCATTGTTTTTATGCTGAAGGATAGTGTTAGTAAAGGAGAGTAAGGCAGTGGTGGTGCTATGGTTTGGTCGGAAACCATGCTGAGTATTGGAAAGGAGGTTGTTAGTAAGGAGGTAGTCTGAGACCTGAGAGTGTATGCATCCCTCTAGTATTTTGGAGAGTGGAGAGAGAATAGCTATGGGGCAGTAATTGGTTAGTTCTGTGGAGGGTCCACCTTTGTGGAGGGGAATTATATGTGATACTTTCCACAGTGTGGGAACATAACTTTCTGACAGAGATCGGTTAATCAAGACGGATACTGGGTAGGTCAGAGCATCAGCTGCAATTTGTAGGTATTCACTTGGGGGGTTGTCTGCTGCTAATCTGGTGGGCTTAAGTTTAGTTAAGAGTTTTTTTATGTTGGGGGTAGGTACAGGAGAAAAAGAGAAGGCAGTGCGGAGATTACTAGTTCAAGGTGTGGGTTGGAGGGGAGGGGGTTGTGTTGTTTAGCTAGTGATAGTATGGTTTGTGTGAAGTGTGTGTTGAATGAGGTAGCAATATTTTCTGAGGAGTGAGGGATGTTAGGAGGAGAGTTACTGACTTTACCTGGGTGGAGGATGGAGTTTATGGAGGACCAGAATTGTTTGGGGCTGTGTTGGGAGGAGTCTAGGGCAGACTGGTAGTATTGGAATTTGTCCTGTTTTATTAGCTTTTTGACTCTGTTGTGTAGTTCTAGGAATTTCTGTATAGTTGAGGGGTTTTTGGTTTTGCGCCAATGCTCCCAGGCTTTATCCCTGTTTTTCATTTCTGACTTAGTGGTTTGCTGTAGCCATGGGGAGGGTTGTGCTTTGATTCTGGAAAGTCTTATGGGGGCATGGTAATTAAGGATGCTCAGGAAGGTAGTATTAAAAAATTCAACTGCGTCATCAAGACTGAGGTACTTTAGAGGACGCCAGTTACATTCTTTAAGGGATGAGATGAATGTGAGTGGGTTAAAGTTTAGTTTTTTATGTATTTGACGGTAGATGATAGGTTTAACTTGGTATAGGTATTTTTTGAGTAGGAATGTTGGGGAGTGATCACTGAGGCTATCTGATAAGCAGCCTGTTATATATGACTGGGGGCTCTTACTGACTAGTATCCAGTCCAGGGTAGCGTGCTTGCTGGAGTTTTTATTTATCCTGGTTGGCGACTGGACTAGTTGGGTGAAGCCATGAAGGTTTACATGATGGGTTGGATGGTTGCCAGAACAGAATTGCCAGTCAATATTGAAATCACCTAAAATGATAGTTTCTTGGGGGAGATGGCGGGTAGACCAGCTGAGGAGGTTTTCTAGTGGAGGGATGTTTTGGCCAGGTGGGACGTAGCATCCAATTATGTTGATGGTTTTGTTTTAGTTTATTTTGAGGTTGGTATATATTATTTCTTCATTGCCTATTTGTGGAGCTGATGATTTTAAAATCTGGATGTTTAGATGCTGTTTAAATATTATGGCTACACCGCCTCCTTTATTGTTTAGCCGGTCTACTCTTAGTATGCCATAACCTGTAGGGAGTATTTGCTCACTGGTAATGTGAGGTTTTAGCCAGATTTCTGTCAGGATGACTATATCTGGGAAGTACAAGTCTATGGTGGCATGGAGTTCATGGACTTTGTTGGATATACGTCTAATATTTAGGCTTAGTAGAAGGAAGTCACTTGGCTTTCTATTGGCTGTAATATGGGAGAAGTTGTGGTTTCTAGTCTGATTATGAGGATTGGGGTTGGAGATGGTAGGGTCAGGGTTAGGGTGGATATCTCCACTTATGGCTAGTTTAGATATGCATGAGGTTATTAGTTTTCTCAGTTCTTGAATGTGTTTGTTTATAAGGGAAACTTTATGATTGTGCTCTTTGGGTAATAGGTATGGTGGGAGGGTTACTGTGTTAAGTTGTAGGGATGCTTTATGTTTGAGTAATATAGTTGGTAGAATATGTGGGGGGTGCATAGGGATGTTTCTTGAGTTGGTGGAAGGGGACCTGAGGGTGAGACATGAGTGGTGGTGTGAGTAGTAGTACAGTGGTAGTGGTTGAGTGGGGGAATGATGGAGCTTTGGTAGGATGTAAGATATGCAAGGAGAGTGCATGCAGTGGGCATAGGTAAGGTAAGCTTGTACATGTTAGTTGAGGAGGTGTGATAGTAGTGGGAAGATGGAGGAGGTAGTGTTGGGTTAGTGCTGTGGTTGGCTACTGGAAAGATGGGAGGGGCTTGTGAGTGTAATAAAGGTGGGACCACTGGGGCAGGAGGAATAGGGGCAGGGAGGGCAAGCAGGTAGAGACCCTGTTAGTTGCTCTTATGAGGGGGCTGGAAACAATCAGGTAACAGAGTTAACTGATAAATGAACATATGATAGTGACAAGGGTGGCTGTAGTTGTAAAAATGGTGCCTGCCACAGGTAATATTTATTAACTTTAGGATTGTCTTAAGGTAATAAACAGGGAAGGGGGAGGGGAGAACAAGGGTGTGAGCAGGCAGTTCTTTGCACTGCTGCTAATGAGCCAAAACAAAGACAAGTTTGTGCTTAAGAAACAATCACAATTGACCAAGGACTGCTCTGAAACTGTAAGTCATTTCTTAACCATTTCTTAGGTGGAAAAACAGGATAACTTTGTATCCGTAGGCTACTGTGGTCTCAGTTTAAATTAAAAAAACCCACAGTATTCATCAGTTATGGATACTATTTGGTAATAGAAGGGAATAAGAGAGAAAGTGGAAGATGAGTGTGTGTGGGTGTGTGTGTGTGTGTGTGGGGGGGCTTACAAGCCAAAGCAGAGTGCTCTCCAGGGGAAAATGAATATTGGCTCAAACAGGTAGACACATACTCAAAGTTAACTTTAGCTGTTTGCAGACAGTTCAGACCTGGACTGCGCTTTTCTTATAAAAATGATAAAGGTGGTACTGCAGTTGAATACTGAGTGGTGTTAGGTTCAAAGTTAACTTTAGCTGTTTGCAGACAGTTCAGACCCAGACTGCGCTTTTCTTATAAGAATGATAAAGGTGGTACCGCAGTTGAATACTTAAGAGTGGTGTTAGGTTCAAAGTTAACTTTAGCTGTTTGCAGACAGTTCAAACCCCTGGAACACACTGCACCCATGTACACAGTATTGCTGTGCACATATACAGCACACTGGCATGTACTGTGCACCATACCTCACAAGTGTATACACCATTGCTGAATGTGTATATGTGTGGCAGTTATGTTTGCTCTGTTACTCACAGTGCCTATGTATTTGTCTGACACATACCTGGGATGATATGAGGACTGATGTCAATAATTAATGCCTGCTCTTTAATTTGCAGATCTCATCATCATCAGTGCATGTATGTGCAATAAAATCCAGTTACAGTGACAACCTTCAAAGCTTAATGTGGATATGAGGAGTTGACACACCCTTTTTGATTTGCCGGCCTCTTCTATGATATGCAATGGGACCAAAATACTGCATTTCTTAACATTACACACACCTGATATGTGGCATATGGCAGTCCAATGCAGTATCAAACAAATGTGTTAGTCGTGCAGATGCTGAATGAGATGCATACAATATATGGTTTGCATAAGTGTGCACACCCTTAACATAATGGTTTGTTGAAACATCTGTTAAGTGAACTACAGCAGTCAGTATTCCTGGAAGGGGTATTCTAGCATGGCCCATCTTCACTTGCCATTATTTGGTCACCCTGCCCTACAAATGTTCCCGAACTCTGCCAGATTGCAAGATCAGCTCATGTTCACAGCCCTTGGAGGTCACAGAGGCTTCACTATTCCTGTAGAGTCAGGGTTATGTCTGGCACAATTCATAACCTTCACTGTGTTCAGATACAGCCATTCTTAGCAAGCTTTGGATGTATGCTTCAGTTCACTGTTGTGTTTCAAGCTGACACCCCTCCCCATCCTCAGCCTTATTGCATATGCTTGACAACTATGGGCCACTCATGAGTGTTATTTTGCAGTGTCCCATATTCCAAACACCATGTCTACTGGCCTAGTTCCAGCTAATGAACAGCAAACCTAAAGGTGTACACTGGCACAAGCAAGCTAAATATTGGGGATGGTGGCCCTGAGGTGGAGTGAGGTTCTGCTAGTGCACCACATTTATCTTTATGAATCCTGTCTGTAGGTTTGAGCCTTGGACTCATGATACCATTATACATTGCAACACATGCCTTTGGGAGAGTTGATGTTATGCTTATGCTACCTGTAGAGATCCCTGTATGATGTATCATGTGGGACAACTCTTCTGTCTGATTACCCTAACCCATAGGCCACAGGTATGCAGAATCCAGGCAATTGTCAACACAGGTATTGCAGAGGCAGTACTTGCTAGACAGGCAGTACTTGCTAGACATTCCTGCAAGTCCCTCAGTGTTGCTGCTTGTTTGAAGGCAGCCTCCATGATCAGTTTGCAACATGTTTTGTCATCTGTTTTGGATAAGTATCTGTTTATTTTCTACAATGTTGTCCCATACTTCATACACACATACATGACTGCACTGTTTGCCATGGCATATGCAATGGTGAAGTAAGGCTACTTTTCCCACTCCTGAGTGCTACCTTTCAGATATGGGATCCATTTCATGGTTTGTAAGATGTGTGCAAGCCATGGCTGTCTCTGTTGCTGGTGAGTGGGCAAATGCCATGGACATACCTCTTATACAGCAGACCATTACTTGGTGTGACATTGAGGCCCTGCGCTTGATGGAAGGTGTGTACTCAAGAAGAGTGAATGCTGTCAGTACATCACAAGCTGCTTCCACAATATGTATTTGGAGTGTGTGCCCACATATGCTTCCAGTGTTTGTTAAGGTATGTATTCCCCATATTTGTTGTCCTAACATAGGATTCCATATTACACATTCATTGCTCATGTTAGGATCACATTACATGTTGTAAAAGGTGTGGAATGTGGTACTGTGGTCTGCCATTGTTTATATCAGGAACAGCTGACATTGTAATAGTGGTGTATACACTGTTGTAGCCACTGTATAAGAGTAATTTTTCAGACATGTCCCTACTGTAGGCCATTTGTCCCACCATTATGTTCATCTCTGTCCACACATCTTGCACTGACAGGTTGTTAGGTATACTGCAGCACTCTTACATACCCTTCAGATATGCCACCATGGTGACCACTGTGATGCAGTGCAGTTAACACCAACAATAAGTGAACATGTACATCATACATTATGGGTAGGCATGTTAAATGTGTGCATGGCAAATTGCATGGCCATAACATGGCCGGTGTAATAGCAAACCTGAACAAAACAACTCCATACTCACCAAGTACAGGCTGCTGCCCCAGTTGCATACCAGATGGACCTAAATAGTTGTGTGAGAGAAGTAATGTCAGTAGCCTCACCTGTGGCATTGGTACAGGGAGGGAGCAGCATTTCAAAACATCGGCAGTACAAATCCACAACACTAGAGATTATGCACATCTGTTCATTACTATACTGCAGCAACAGACTAGCTTATCTGACATATGCATGTATATACTTTGCAGATGCAAATGGATAAGCAACAGTGGTCTAGTAATGTGCTCTGGGGCCTTACCTGCATGCTACTTGTCCATTGTGTGGGTGGCACCCACCTCCACAATGCTGTCTTCAGCGTGCTGGCTTGTCTGGTGGCTGGGTGCCCCAAGGCTGGCAAGGAGCTCCTCAGCATGTGTCAGTGGGGGCTGGATGGCATGAATCCCACCTGTGGCTAGCTGGCTGCTCCTAACTGCAGCAGCACGCTGACAGGTATGATGGATCAGATCTATGCATCGATGTTGCACCTGCTCATAATTTCAGTTGTGCAGGCCAACATTGTTTATCCTGTGGATGAGCTCATTCCACAGGGCTGTCCTCTCCTTGCAGATCCTGGACCCTGTGGTTGAATAGTATGGCATGATGCATGATGAGGTATCGGATGATTGCATCATTTTCAAGGTTTGTGAACTTGGGCAGACATTCCTGAGGCATTGTACCTGGAAGACATAAACAGGAAAAAATGTCACAGGATCTCATACGGTTGTCCATGTGCACATCAACAGTGGATATTACTTGCAAATAATCCAGACTATACCATAACAATGTAAGCTATCATGGCTTTGACATCTTGCATTACACTCGGCCCTGACCTGTCCAGTTCCCCCAATGTTGGGCACTTAATGGCATAATCCACTATTCACCATTCATTTCTGTGTAGAGGGATGACAGTGACCATCTTCCATATGGATGGTGTGTGGATGGTGGCATGTCTGTGTTTGACTGTAGTGTGTGATGGAACTGTGAGCACATGCCTGTGTTCATGTAGGAGGCAAATTGTGATGTTCTCATGCCCCATGGAGACTTGCTGTTGTTGCCATCAGTCGGCATTATGCCCATGCTCACCATTGATGTGGACAGAAGTTTGGTTGATGTGCATGTACTAATGTTGTGGACAGTGTGTCACTGTTCCTGCCTATCCTGTCTGATGCAGAATGCCTATATCTATGGCATGTGTGTATGAGGTGTGCTTTACCCCAGTACAGGTTGACTTGTGTTACTGGCTCTGAGACTGCATACATATGTGGAGACATGGTTGCAATTGGCCTTGGTGTTTTGGATATGTCTGCTTTCTAGTCATAGTGAGCCTTACAGGAAGTCACCTGTGAACCTACATGCTTGCTCAGATAGAGGTGCACTTGCTTCTAAGTTGTGGTCTGCACCTATATGTCCCTGTACAGCCACTATAGCAACCTATTACGTGCTTTGTGTCTTGGTGCTGTCCAACATGAGGGATTTTCATTGGTGGAAGATGGTTGTACAGATCAGGTACTGCTGATTCCATATAGCTACAGTGGATATGAAGTGTACACACTCCTGTTACAATGCATGGTACTTGTGCAATTGGAACATGACCCCACAAAAGCAGATGTCAACACAATCCCCACCTGTGATGTGTCCTATAACCTGCTCAGTTCAATAGGGAACATAAGAACCTGTCCTGTGGAAACATATGTGAATTAATACTCAGTACAATAAGCCAGATGAATGTGTGTACACACTCTTACACTGATATGTTGTGTAAAAACCTGCTGAGATGATTACAGCATCCATTTGTCTTGGTTTGTACTCTAACATCATATCACATCTTCATTTGGCAATGGTTGCTCACCTTCCATGAAACAGCTTTGTTTCTTTTACAATAGAATTGTACAGGTTATGGGTCACATTTGAGGTGAGAAATGTTTTGACATGACTTTCTGTGGTCTCATTGGCATACAGCACACAGACCTGGCATTCCAACAGGGGTGTGTATACTTTGATATCCAGTGTATATGGGTGTTGATATAACTGTTAGTGGTAGACATGGACAGTGGGTCATAACACAGTTGTGCACTGCTATGATTACTATGTGACAAGCATGCCTACTGTAGTACCCATATCATTGTCATGGCAATGCACCAATCAGTAACATTATACATTTTATTTTGTTGTATGCAGTGACAGTGATATTACACACGTGTGCAACATGCACATCCTATTTTCCGGACTGCTTGTGACCCATGTTATTACTTCTGTGCCTTTCAGCTGAACATACGCATACATACATATGCTCAGGGGATACCTGGTATACATATGTGTTCTATGTCATTATGGCACACTGTATTTACAGTCTTGCAGCTCAATCATATGTTTCAACCTGTTATACCAGGACTTCTGGTCATTGGTCCACATCACTGGGTGACAAAATAGGTTAGTCAAAGAAAAAATGATCAATTTCAACAATTGGCTAAGCTTCTTGTGTTGTTCAAAGGGGATCCAGTGTCTGTCCACCTGGGATGACATGCTTGACAAGCCATACTGCTTTGCTAGCGATGGCTTGCACCTGTCACCCTTAGGCTTTCGAATACTGGCCAAGGCTCTTGCTACCCCCATAGTGCCTTTTTTAGGCAAGGCTCAAAAGACAAACCCACCACTATAAATAGCACAAGTAACAAAAAACTGAGGGTAATGCTACTCAATGCCAGAAGACTAAACCTCAAAATGCATGCAATCAAGGCACTCCTCAGTATGGAGAAAATCGATATATGTGCAGCAACAGAAACCTGGTTTAAGGCTCGAGAGAGCACCCCAGCATTACCAGGCTACAACTCATACCATACATTTCGGCCACAGAACCCGGACTGAAATACAAAAGGTGGGGGCATATCCATATTCATCAAGGATACCCACACTTCCAGGTTGATGACATAGCACAATGCTTCAGAGATCATCCACGTGCAACTAACAACAGGCAAAACTGCAATTCAAATTGTAGCTTGCTACAGATAACCACCATGTCCCAGGACCACCATTCCACATTTCTGGAAACACTGGGAAACATAAAGGTGCTACCAAACACCGTAATATTGGGTGATTTCAATTACCCAAACATTAACTGGGAGAGCTTCTCAAGTACTAAACTCCCTTGCCCAACATTTCCTAGAATTTATAAACTCAAATGCCCCAGATCAACTGGTCAACACCCCCACCAGAGGTGACAACATATTGGACCTAGTCATCACCAACATGGGCGACCAGTGTTCCACACCAGAGGTCAACCCCTCACTGGTTAGATCTGGCCATAAACTAACACTCTGGACATCCACATGCCACTCCCACCCTGGTCAAGGAAACCGCCATGAAAAACTTTTCAAAAGTAAACTTCACGTTACTTAAGACTGAGGTGGAAGGTTTCAAAGCCTCCATGCTAAAGGATAATGCTGTCCAAACTGCAAAATCCTTTACTAATGCACTCTATGGGCACCTACAAGAATGCATGGATTGTGCTATCCCAAGCAAAACCAAGACTCACTCCTCCAAGAAAAGGAAGCCAGTCTGGTGGACCCCTGCCATAAGCAAGCTGTACAATACCTCTCAACCTCTTAGCACAAGAAAGCTGGACAAAGCCCAAAATAGTGGGGAGGTGGGGACGGGACAAAGGCCCCAAAAAGAGGGACAGATTAAAATATTGCTCTTACAGACTTAGAAGCATTTGTCTTAGCATGCATTTTCTGAAGGAAATGAGGACCAAAACTCAAATGTTTGACATTTAGCTATTTCAATCCTCATTGATTTGCCAGAAAACCATAAATTCAATGAGGAATAGGTCAAAACTAGGAGGCAAAAATCTGGACAAATCTGGACAGTTGAGAGGTATGCATACCTCTCAATCTCTTAGTGCAAAAAATCTGGACAAAGCCTAAAATAAATGTGGATGCAATGGCCAAAAAAATATGGGCAGTTTAAGTATTGTTCTTTTTAACTTAGAAAGTTGCTAGAACACTTATTAAAAAAATGCGTTGTAAACTCTTCACTGCCCATTAAAAGCACAACACATGGGAAATTTTATAGGCACAATAAGACATTGTGAACTGTATACTGACTACATATCGATACACTTATGGAGCTGAAATTAACACAGCACATGCCTTCATGGTTTGCAGTGCTGTTTAGTGACTTCAGTCCTCCCTGATTTGCCAGAAAACCACAAATTATGAGAAAGACAAAAACTATAATGCTAAATCTGGACATTTGAGAGGGACCTCATATTTTTGGTCCATTTTCCATAGTTATGGTTTTCTGGAAAATTAATGGTAAATTTTTCAAGACTGAAGTTAGAAAATAATGACAGAGATTTGAGTTTCAGACTTCATACCCTTCAGAAAATTCAGCACCAATGCAAAAACTATCAGCTTTCTATCAACTTTCTAAGTTTGTAAGAGCAATATTTAAAAAGTGTCCCTATTTTACGGCCTTTATCCCACTTATTTATGGCATCACACACACACACACACACACACACACACACACACACACACACACACACACACACACACACACACACACACACACACAAAATCCTCTTTCATACAGCAACTAATGACTAGTTTAAATTCCACACACTCCTACTCTGCTCTCATACAGCACACACACGCACTTTTCTCTCTCATACAGAAGTGAGCAAAACCACTAGTTTAAGTTATGCACACACACTAGTTTAAGTTATGTACACACACTAGTTTAAGTTATGCACACACACATCTACCACAGCAGCACACGCATACAATGACTCTCTCACAAAGCAACACACACAGATGTACATACACCTACTCTCTTGCACAGCAACAAAGACTTTCTTCCAAAGGAACGAAGACTAGTTGAAATTCCATACACACACATCTACGCTCACACAGTAACACACACACTTCATATCTAATACAAACAGAACAGCGAGTTTAAATTCCATACACATACATACATACCCACACACATTCTCTCTTATACAGAAATGAACAGTTTAAATTACACATAGAGACACACACATACACTTACCATCTTTATAACTCAAAAGAAAATACGTGGAAACACAGACCTAACTCTTCTCTTGAATGGCTGGCCTATCTTAAATTCCATGTGGAACAGCAGAATGCATTTTGATGACATTGATGCCATGACTCTTGCAAGTTTCTCCTTAAAGAAGACTCTCGCACCACAAACTAAAGATTTTTTTAAGCCTTCTGGCTAACCTGCAGCTGTAAGTGCTTCGCCTCCCCTCCCCCACCTTCCACCCTCTGGTTCCAGTGCCAAGAAGAGCGCAAACTTTATATTAATTAAAATAAATACATACACACATAATGTGCCCTTTACAAGGCCGGCCTGTATGGCGCCCTAGACGGTCGCCTAGTTCACCTTTGCTTAAGGCTGGCAGTGACTACAGAGTGTAATTGTAGGCTGTTAAGCTACATCTGTAATTAAGTTTTGATTGATTCTTGTCTTCAAGGCAAGTGTGTTTTTTACTGTTGTACTACTTGAAGGCTTTAGCCTAGACAGCAAAGTATGTTATTTTTTGCAGATTGCTATATCATATGTTTTCTTTGAGAGTTGCATTAATCAATTATTATGTATTTCAAACACCTAAATGCTATAAGAAATGGCATAAAAACTGAAATAGTACACAAATAAATGTTTATATGTATGCAAACGGTGTGGTGTCATGAACTTTGCATTGTGTGTGGGTATATATTCCATGCAATAATTCTCATTTGTAGGAAAGAATTAGACACTGGCCATTTGTAAAGGTGGCAACTGGAGGAATAATGGTTGTTTGATATTCTGTACACCCTCTATATATCCTCTCTTTATATATATATATCTATAAGTATTTATATATGTATATATGTATGTATGTAAATATATATATATATATATATATATATATATATATATATATATATATATGTGTGTGTGTGTGTGTGTGTGTGTGTGTGTATGTATCATTAGAATGTTTATTGTACAGTCCCTATGGCAGACTGACTGCTCTGGATGATATGTTAGAGAAATCATACCCACATCTTACAACTCAGATGGCTTAGTGATGACTTGTTGTGGCTATGTTGTGCAGGGTCCTGGGTTTAAGACTTGCAAGGGCTGGTTATTTTGTTGCAAGGCAGAACAATTCAGCTGTGGAGGAAGGGATAATGGCAATAATTACAAGAGGTCCCTATTTTGGGCCCCTTCACCTCCATTTACAGTGTCTTTGGTCAGATGTTGTGCAGTGAGAGGTTCAGAGTGTGGATCCAATGTCTGAACGCACTACATACATGCACACACAAACACACACACACACACACACACACACACACACACACACACACACACACACACACACACACACACACACACGCACATAATACATTTTCTCTACTGTTGAATGACTGTGCTGCATGATATGTTTGTGAAAACATCACATATATTTACAATTTGAATGGCTTAGTGGTAACTTGCTGTGGTTTTGGTGTGCAGGGTCCTCGGTTTGAGACTTGTAAGGGCTGATTATTTTGTTGCTGAGCAGAACAAGGGCTGTTGGATACAGAGTGATTGAGGCACTTTTAAGCGTTTGCCTGGGTTTGTGTGGCAGTAAGCAATGCTAACGTCTGGTTAAATATGCTTACAGTTAGCCTGAAAAGTGCTTAATCTGTGTAGGCATTGCTTAGCATTGTGCAAACAGGCTTAATCCCGCTTACTATTGCTTAAAAGTGCTTACTCCCACTTACCCCCGTGCTAATTTCTTTAAAAGAAAAGAAAAAAAGGGGTGATAGGAAAGTGGTGGAAAAGGGGACACGCAGAGGGAAAGACAATAGGGAAAGTAGCTAGGGATGTGCAGGATGGGTATAAGGAAGGCCGATAGCTGTCCCTTTCTTCTACAGCAACAGCTGTGCATATATACTGAATTTGGAGATATATTTGGACACTCAAACCTCTGAGAGGGGTGAAGACAACAATAAAGTGTTGTGAAGCCAATTAGACCAGATTACATGTGTCCAGTGGACACGTGTGTGAAATGGACAGCTATGTATGGGGCGAAATTTGTTTTTGGGAACAGATTGTCCTTTTTTTATGGTGAGAGTGGGATGTTGGTGGAAGGATAGTAGGTATATTTGGGGAGGTAGGTTGGGTAGGAAGACAGACAAGACAGCATACAGGGTGGTATATGACACGTGGGGGTAAACACCTTGGACAGCTGGGGTTTGGAAATTGGAAGCCCATGACCCCCCAAATGGAAACAGTGGGACTGAGGTCCCCATTCATGGGCAGTCACCACTGCACCTTCACGGCCCTGAAGGTGCCTGTGCTGGGGGCTGATCAGGAAGGGCAGGCTGACCCTCTAATTGCACCATGTGGCTCTCAAGGTGGCGTTAACAGATCTCCAAACTCCTTTCAGAGCTCACTATGCACCAAACCCCGGACCTGGCTTCGGGTGACAGTATCCTGTCCATGCCCACTCCCAGGGGGGAATGAGCCCCATCCCCTGAGGCAGTTCCACCCAAAGGTGGTGCATGTGCAGTGAACGAGGAGGTCCTGGGGTGGGTCCCAGATGTGCTGGGACCCGGTGCCATGGCCAAATGAAGTAGGAGTGGTGGGTCCACTGGGACCGGCCTTCCCAAATGTGCTATGGTGTTACAGTTTTAGAACATATGTGAGTTAGTAATAGTCAACACAATCCAGGATTAGTTATAACAGCATGCATAGATATTCCAATTAACCCAAAACAACAGATTTGGAACAGTTGCATAGCAAACAGAACACATGCATATATGGAACCACAGTGGCCATTACAACAGCATGCAGATTACATTGATAGCAACAGGCCACCAACAATAGTACTTCAACATGGAACATTAATCAAAACACATTTCAGTATTTGTTGAAGAATAGGACATATGTCCCAACAGCAGGTTTGGTGTAAAACATACCCATTGATTTGTGTGTTTAGATTATTTTTGCAGATATGGTGGGAGGGGGGAGAGATGTCAATTAACAACGTGTATATCCTTGCAGTACGCACAACTTTAATCATCACTGCTCTAATCATTACTCTACAGGTATTATTACAATAGTCTATGGCCTTGGTTTGGGCAGTAGTATGTTTGTACACATTGTATACTTTAACTGTCTTATAGCTACATTCTACTTCTCTTACCTGGTAGACCTGTGGAGGGAATGTTTGTTAACACTACCTGACTGTTTCTACCCATATTCCCAGATTCCTAGATAAAATTCTACACATACCTCTCAAACTCTTAATGCAAAAAATCTGTGCAAAGTTTAACAAACTGGGGTACAAATAGGGACATATTTTAAATATTGCTCTTATAAACTTTTAGAAAGTTGCTAGAGTAACAGGATTTGTTTTAATATACATTTTCTGAAGGATCTGAAGTCTGAAATTCAAATGTATGTCATTATTTAGTGACTACAATCCTGCGATAATCCCAGTGATCTGGCAGGAAAATAGAAGAACAGGCCAAAAATATGAGGCAAAAATCTGGACATTCTGCAGAAATCTGTACAGTTGAGAGGTATGATTATCCATACAGCTTACTAGTACTCCCGGGATTCGAACCATGGCTGTGTGTACTACAAATACAACAATTTGTGTTTCATAAGAGTGAGCAAATTAGAAAATGCTGTCTCTTCCTTCATTTTTTTCTGTCTAAGTCTCTCTTGGTTGTACAATCTGGCCTTGTAATTACAACATTTTTATACAGACATTCCTAGACCTATTTTTTATTTAGCACAGTGTGAGAAACAGTTGACACAACAGTACTATTCACATATCAGATCTTGGTGAATGCAACATGGGAGGCCATACAATACCAGAGTAAATACAACCAGTCCAGGATTTAGAAATGTATTGCCAGGCAGTTACACTTTTATTTAAATATGACCTATATGGTACTATTACTGTCATATTGTCTGGTTTATTCAGTAGAAACCATACTCATTTTTATAGTGCCAGGTGACATTTTACTCCTTTATATTTATTTGGTATGCCTACTACAAACAGGATTTTTACTCACTAGCCTCGCGATGCAGCATTTGCAACCTGCTGGCATGGGCTTCCTGGTTCACAGCACGTTCAGCTGTAGCTGTAATGAAAATAGAGAAACATTTATACATACCTATCCATCACATACACAGGCTGGACTTTGGTAAACAATTATTGCTATGAATACTTACACACTGCTGAGACATCTCCCCTGTCTCTTGCTTCTTGGACCCACTGTTGCAAGAGCTCCCTCTTCCTCCTTTTCAAGTCAGCATAGTGGTGCCGGACCTGCTCACCAGTCTGAGAGATACCAGTGGCACTAGTGAGATCATGGGCAAGACTTTCCCAGGCTTCCACTTTATATTGGGAGCCCTGATACTGGTCCTGCAGCAGTCTCATATCATGGTTTTTACCAGGAGTCCTACCATGACCTTGGACTCCTGTATGCCCTAGCGCTATGCCCGGAAACACATGCCCTCTCCAACACCTGCCATACTGCCTACAGTGGAGAGCTACAGCCAGTTATGAGCTGTATTCCCGCCTGCAGGGTTTAAATTCAGGCAATTTCCCTCCCTTTGCCATGATTGGATGGTTTTGAAAATGCTAAGCTAAGCTAAGCTACGGGCAAACCTGCTTAGCTAAAGTTGTAAGTGCTTAAAGGGACAGGTTCAGTATTGCTTACCAATGGGCAAATACACTTAGTTGGGCTATACATTGCTTAGTATTCATATGTACACAATGCTTACACCCAGTCAACATAGTTGTGCAATGCTTAGCATTGCTTATGTTTTATTATATTGGTCTACCACCAGTATGGGATTGATTCATCATTCATTGCATAATATAGATTTATTTACCTTCCCTGACATCCCCAAATGTGCTGTGATTAATTTATTCTTGTGTGACTATACTGTATGGGGCACTTGTGTTTATATGGGGGTTTCATTTCTTTATTACACTGACACTTCACATTTGGGCGTAATACACTACTCTGGTTGAGAAAAATCTGTTACTTCTTACATAAATATACAGAAAATTTAAATTTTACTGCTTACACATACAAAATGGAAATGGCTTTGATAAGGCTTGAGCTATGAATGACTACATGCAAAGCGTATGCTCTAACTGCTACACTATTGCACTTATGTTTACGCTGGATGTCTATTGCTTTTTAACTTATTGTGCTGTTTCAGCTGGGCTAAGTGTAGCTAAGCAATGGGCACACCCACGCAGCTATGCTTTAAAGTTATTGCATATATATAAAAAAAAATTATTTGTTGTGTTTTTTTATTTGTACCTTTCAGAATATCCATGCTAATGCTGAACCCATTATTCTATCAACTTTCTGCTTTGTAGGGACAATTGTCCCTTATGGCTTTATCCACATTCCTTACTCTGACAGGTTGAGAGGTGTGTGCTATGTACTTATGCTAAATTTGTTATTCTATCAACTTTTCTTGGTAGGGACGATTGTCCCTTATGGCTTTGTCCAGATTTCTTACCCTGACGGATTGGGGGTGTTATGTGCATTCTCACTCATTTTAAATTGCCGAATGGGAATCCTGAAGTGCAGGGGGCATGTGTATTGTGAGAGCTCTGCTCTCAGACACACCCCCTGCACTTGTACATGGAACCATGTCCGTTTTACAGCATGGCAGCACACCTTCATACATATGCATGGTGTGCTGCCATGCTGAACAGGAACGGTCCCTGCCATGCAGGAATAACTTATTCTTGCATGGTTGCTTGCTGAATCCAGGGTTATGTTTATTTAGATTTATTCTTAAGTAAATATAAAAAGTACATACTAACAGAAAAATGTATGAATGCATCTTTCTTAATATAATTTCCACCCTCATCCAGGAAATGAGAACGGTTAAAGTCATATGGTGTTTTCCACTGTGTTTTTTCAAACAGTACAGATGTCAAGAAAGGAATCACTGCTGTACATTGCCCAAATACAGTGTCTGAGCTTGAGCATGGTTAGTATGGCAACAATGGGGAGGACTACGGAGGGGATGATGGTGTAGTTTAAGGCTTCAGGCAGTGAATCAGGATTGGGATTTAGGTTTAAGGAGGGGGTGTTTTAAGGTTAGGAAGCAGGAGGAGAGTTTAGGGTTAGTGAGTGATTGGGGACTTCAGGTTTTGGTAGCGGATGGAGTTTTAAGTTTGAGGAGTGGGAGAGGAGTTTAGGTATAGGGACTATGATGGAGTTTTAAGTTCACTGATAGATTGGGAGCTTTCTGGTTATAGAGTAGGAGGGGAATTTTATGGTTAAGGTTAGGGACCATTTGGGGGTTTTAAGGTTAGAGTTAGGGTTCTGGTAGGGCTATACAGTAAAGTGTGGTAAGATTAGATGGTAGAAGGCCTAGACAAATAACTAGGTTTGGGCTTGTGGGAATCAGGGAGTCAGGGAAATTGGTATTTTGAACAAGTGGCAGAAAGTGGGTTACAAGTTACTAGCATGCAAGTACTTATAGATCTATGACAGTTGTTAGCATGAGAAAGGGCTATGATGAAGGTGGAAAACCTTTCTGTAAGCACACATGGATTCGAAAGTGCACATGTATTTATGCATTGAAGGCATCAGTATCATTACCCTTCTGACTTCATTCTAGGAAGAAAATATCTCCCTGCTTTCTATATCATACTCCAGGTGAAAGTATTTTGATGTGTGATGACCATAACTATGATATTCAGAACTATGAGAGTTTATGTGTGATTATGGGGAAATATATACTAGCAATAGAATTGCTGTATCATATAGTTTTCTCTGAGTGTTGTTACATATATGAGTTGCAGGTTTGCAGGATGCGCATCAGGGGGTAAAAATTGGTTTGCACCATTTAGGATGCAGGCAAGGACTTTCTTCCTAGTGTGAAACAGGCGCTGTTCTGAGTGTAATAGTGAGTTTCACTATTACTTGTGCTAAATCATACTTAAATTTCTATAGTTTTAGGACTGACATTATGGAGTCCTGAATTTCTGATAGACAGCCAGTGATGCCTGTGCACTGGGCCAGTAATCAAGGAGCCTCACTCCTCACTACTAACACCATTGAGGGACATGCATATTGGGAGGATGAACAGTACACACACACAGTAAAGTACAATTTCCTTTATGAGTCAGTCTGGAGCTGGTTTCTCCCTCTCTCTCCAGATCCCCAATAAGACTCCCCACTGGCACAGCTATAGAGTGGAGTCCTTAGCCAATGTTCCAAGCCAAGTCCTCCCAGCACTCTTTCTGTCCAACCAGTGCTTTGTGTCCCTGCCAAAGTAGTTGACACACACACACACACTTTGAGATTTGATTTATACACAAACACATACCTGGGGAAAGCCAGTACAGGTTTAATAGCTATGCCCCCTTCTGCCCAGACCATAGGGTAGTTAGCACTTGTCACCAGAACCCCTATGTATCAGCTACTATAAGGCCCTTCCCGAAGGGTGACCAGTTCTACTGTGCAATGTTACTGTTATCCAATTGGTAAGTGTGACTAAAACTTGAAGGCTATTTAGGAGTGGCTTGTACAGTATCACCAAGTACATATGCAAGTACTCTAAGAACTTAAATAGCTCTACACAAAAAAACAGCCACAATTAAAAGGTTTAAATATATTTAATAATAAATAATAAATGCACAAGGCAATACTGATTAACTCAACACAGTGACAATAGAGTTCACAGTCACAAGAAATACTTTAAAATAACATCGCAGGACAGTCTCACATAAATAAAGAAAACATCTAGACTACTCTTTCTATATTCCTATCTATCACTAAGTGAACCTAAGTTCTAAATAACTTACTTACAGAGCAAGGCAAAGTGCTGGTGAGTTAACAAGTCCAGAACAAAATACAAAATGCACTCTTTCTCTCTGAGATAGTTCTTAAGTTAATAGCATGAACCATCCGCAGTGGTGCAGTGGTAGTATTGTTGCCTCACAGCAAGCGGTTCTCCCATTCGATTCTCGGCTGGAGTGCGGGGAGTGCCTTCTGTGTGGAGTCTGCATGTCCTCCCCATGGTTGGGTGGGTGTTCGAAAGACATGCGTAAATGGGCATGCCTTCGTTGAAGGTTGAACGTTGAGCTGGCACCTCGGCATTCGTCAAATTCTACTGCCAATCATTAGCGGACCGGAGTTCCACTGTGGTGACCCCTAACCAGGAAAAGCCGAAAGACAACAACTACTGGGTTAGCTAGATGACATCACTATTTGATACATGCATCTAGTTGCCAGGCTAAACAGATACCAATAGAATTTAATGTCTCTATGAAAAATACTTATCTCATAGAAGCTGACAACTCTCTCTTAGAAGCTTGCCAGAAACTGGAAGTTGTAAAACAATTACCTTGGAAACCTGCAATTACCTCTGTTTCAAACAATAGAAAGAACTTCCAGCGGGAGACATTCTGTCTTCTAGTTCTGGTAAACACACTCGTAAAATTCTTTCCCCAGGATTCATGAATGTGTAAGTGTTCCCGCATGGAAAATGGCAGCTGAACGATCCAGGAATGTTAGTTCCTGATGTGCACGAGCTTGCCTACACTGTTCCTGCACGGAGATCCATGCAGAATGATAATTACCTCATTTGCAGGTGAAAACCATGCAAATGAGATAAAATAGTGATTCTGCAAGCATGCAGATCTCCATGCAGGAACAGTGTACTGTCAGAACCGTATTCTGCTACTAGCAGAATACGGTTCTGCAATCTTAAAAAATAAGCAGTGACAGCTCATAAAAGAGCTTGTAGTATGTTAAGTAGGCATGCCAATGGCTAAATATATAGCCATTGGCATTGCCATAATTTAGAAAATGAGAAAAAATATTTTTTTTATGGCCAATATTGGCCGTTTAAGTGCAGTGGCGAGCAAACGGGAGGGCTCCGAAAATATAAAACAAAAATAAAAAAATATAAAAAATAAAAAAGTCTGCATTTTGCCATTATACTCAATGGCATGCAGAATGTAAACAACAGCTGTCAACACTGGTTGCTATAAGGGGAAAGGCTGTGCCATAGTGCAGTAACTATGGGGTTAGTCAGTGGGGTATGTAAATGAGGGTAATGTACCTGAATCACAGATTTCTTCAAATTTCAACATTGCACCTAACCATGCAGGAGTAAGAGGACTATAGTACAAGAACAGGGAACAACAAACAGAAAAATGGTGTGTGTCATGGTTCCTGTAAACACATTGGAGCTCCGTGCAAACAGGAGGCATGGAGCTCAGTTTAGCTCAGCAGGGGTGTGTGTCACAGGCTACTGAGTGACAGGAATCTGCAGTAAAGAAACTTAAAACATGTCTGCATCCAGGGGAGGGTCAGATCTTGCTTAGTATTGTTTACACTGGCTTCACGGGTTTGTGGGGTGCCGCATGGTTTAAACTGGAAGGAAATAGGGAAAAAAGTTAAAGGAACTACCAGAAAACAGAAAACAACCTCTCAATTATGTAGCTGTCAGGTGGAATTCATCACAGGCAGACAATTACACAGGCACCACTCACAGCACACCAAACTATGACATGAACA
>NC_056746.1:782622738-782721613 GCF_019279795.1 Protopterus annectens | reverse complement strand
AAAAAAATGGCTTACATTTTACCATACACCTACTAGCCATGGTGAAAGAATATAAACATTGGGAATGTTTTCCACTGCAACAAATCTTGAGATTCATGAATATTGAGGAGACAAACCACACATTTTGTTCACAGAATGTCACACAATTTGAAAAAATCCAGAGGAGTGGGGCCGCTAAACAATAAGGAGGTTGGAATGTGATGGCAAAAAGGAATAAATACATCTAATGTAAAGATATATTCTCTTACAGTAAATGTGGCAATTCATAATCAGTATAGATACATTCATAGTCACTGAAATCACTCTAGACAATAATAGATAACAAATCAGTGTGAGAAGAAATTGTAACACTCTGTTTGGTCTATATTGTAGATGTGAAATGTGCCCTACATATTCGTTAGAGGAGAAGACCAGTACTAAAAAGAATCCTCGATCACTTATACTATGTATTGAAAAAAGATGTAACAGCAGCTTTATATAGACACATGAGAGTGAAGGGAAACCTACACAATTTTAAATTTTATCAATTTATATCTGATTTGAAGGGTAATATAAAAGAAAAGGCGATTAAGTTACAATTTGGTGGCAATTATATATACAGATGCTGCGACGTACCAGGATTAAATAGTACTATTGCCATCAAACCTTTATTTAGGTTAGCGAGTGTATCGTAACTTCAAAATTTACACAAATATTGGCACTAATTTTCTAATGTCTTCCTTATTAAACCAATTTTTATACACAAAATCAAATAAATTTTGTATCTTCAAACAAAAAATACTTTTGTGTATAAACACATATTATTGTATACATAAATAAATGTTATAATAGCACATACCAATAATAAAATAAAAAATATTTTTAAAATATAATACAAGATCAAATAATATTTAAAACATTTACTAACACATTTCAAAAGCAACAGTTTAAAATATTTTTTAAAATATTTCTAATATGTTAGTATAAATTTTAATACCAATTTAGTTATGGCAGCTTGTTTTGCACATTCAGCAACAGTAAGTTATGAACCCAACTATCTTTTGAGTTTACAAAAGGACTCTGCTTCTAATAGAGTCCAAATAGTTTTTAGTATATAAAGCATTGAATTGTTATATCCGCTAATATTATTTCAAATAAGCATTCACTAATATTATTACATAAGAAAACACTATATCATTCATTAGTAAAATGTGTATAAATACACATTAGTCTTTTTACATGTTTCCTACCTATTATTATTGGAGCAGGCCGATTGTGCATTTGTATTTTACTTTCTATCTCAGGAGATGTATTATGATATGCTTTGGAAAGGAAGGGTAATTATAAAAGTATTAATTACTCAGGAATATAAGCATTTGGCTATGTTTACATTTAGTAGAACAGTGTATTGTATTTTTATGGAGGTATAGCTGTAAGAATTTGTTCTAGTAGTTCACTGAAAATGAAATGAAAAGGACAGGAGGCATCTCTTTAAATTTGAATGCACTCAGTCAAATTAGGCTACCAAAAAAGTCTATTTATAATGGCGCATTTCAATGTGTGATTGAGTTCTGAAGAAGCCTATGATGTATATTAGGTGAAATTTAACTCCAATATTTTAAACATTTTATGTATATTTTCATTTCTAGCACTTTTTGTTTTTAATTAAAGATTCTGGTAGTCGCATTTATTCACTGTGTTTCCTAAGTCTGTTGGGAGAGAAGATAGCACAGTATTGTGGTGGTTTACTATCTAGATTTGTTTCCCTCAAGTAGACGCTTTTTGTTCAGTGCTTGTAGAACTCTGCAGGACACCATGAGGAGCTGTGCTGAGTCGTATACAAATGCAAAAGCGTGCTAAAGCGGGCTTTATAGCAGGGGGTTAGAAAGAGCTAGGAAATGGCCCAAAACGGCCAATAAACTACAAGTTGCTGGGCTGGAAACACTCCTTTAGGGACAAATAGGCTGCTCAGTGCTCCCCACTCCCACTGGTGAACAAAGAAGCTTCCTCTTATCCAAATAAGGATATGGACAACACAGGAAGTATGACACAGCCCAGAGATCAGCAAAATCTGAAGACTGGACTATTCTAGTTCAGTAAAGGCCGGAAAACAAGGATATTTTTGGGTTTTTTTTTTTTTCACAAACCGATAAAAAATAGATACAGTAACAAACAGTAAATGCTTTAAATCGGCTAGCGCACTTGAGTGTGTAGCCTACCAGTTAATTTAACCAAAAACAAACGTTTAAAGTGCAAAACAGTTTAGAAACAAACAGAAATACGGTGAATCAACTTGCAGAGCTAGTTTAGTAATAAAAATTCACTTTTTAGGCAAAATACAGCAGTTGAAAATAGAAAGCCAGAAAAAAATACTTATAAATCGATGGAAAGTCACTCTTCCACTCTCTGCTGCTTGTAGAACTCTGCAGGACACCACGAGGAGCTGTGCTGAGTCATATACAAGCGCTAAAGCGAGCTTTATAGCAGGGGGTTAGAAAGAGCTAGGAAATGGCCCAAAACGGCCAATAAACTACAAGTTGCTGGGCTGGAACCACTCCTTTAGGGACAAATAGGCTGCTCAGTGCTCCCCACTCCCACTGGTGAACAAAGAAGCTTCCTCCTATCCAAATAAGGATATGGACAACACTGGAACTATGACACAGCCCAGAGATCAGCAAAATCTGAAGACTGGACTATTCTAGTTCAGTAAAGGTGGGAAAACAAGGATTTTTTTTTGTTTTTTTTTTCACAAACAGATAAAAAATTGATACAGTAACAAACAGTAAATGCTTTAAGTCGGCTAGCGCACTTGAGTGTGTAGCCTACCAGTTAATTTAACCAAAAACAAACGTTTAAAGTGCAAAACAGTTTAGAAACAAACAGAAATACGGTGAATCAACTTGCAGAGCTAGTTTAGTAATAAAAATTCACTTTTTAGGCAAAATACAAAGCCAGAAAAAAATACTTATAAATCGATGGAAAGTCACTCTTCCACTCTCTGCTAAAGCGGGCTTTATAGCAGGGCGTTAGAAAGAGCTAGGAAATGGCCCAAAACGGACAATAAACTACAAGTTGCTGGGCTGGAAACACTCCTTTAGGGACAAATAGGCGGCTCAGTGCTCCCCACTCCCACTGGTGAACAAAGAAGCTTCCTGTTATCCAAATAAGGATATGGACAACACAGGAAGTATGACACAGCCCAGAGATCGGGAAAATCTGAAGACTGGACTATTCTAGTTCAGTAAAGGCCGGAAAACAAGGATATTTTTGGGTTTATTTTTTTTTTCACAAACCGATAAAAAATAGATACAGTAACAAACAGTAAATGCTTTAAATCGGCTAGCGCCCTTGAGTGTGTGGCCTACCAGTTACTTTAACCAAAACAAACTTTAAAGTTCAAAACAGTTTAGAAACAAACAGAAATACAGTGAATCAACTTGCAGAGCTAGTTTAGTAATAAAAATTCGCTTTTAGGCAAAATACAGCAGTCGAAAATAGAAAGCCAGAAAAAAATACTTATAAATCAATGGAAAGTCACTCTTTCACTCTCTGCTGCTTGTAGAACTCTGCAGGACACCACGAGGAGCTGTGCTGAGTCATATACAAGCGCTAAAGCGAGCTTTATAGCAGGGGGTTAGAAAGAGCTAGGAAATGGCCCAAAACGGCCAATAAACTACAAGTTGCTGGGCTGGAACCACTCCTTTATGGACAAATAGGCTGCTCAGTGCTCCCCACTCCCACTGGTGAACAAAGAAGCTTCCTCCTATCCAAATAAGGATATGGACAACACAGGAACTATGACACAGCCCAGAGATCAGCAAAATCTGAAAACTAGACTATTCTAGTTCAGTAAAGGTGGGAAAACAAGGATTTTTTTTTTTTTTCACAAACAGATAAAAAATTGATACAGTAACAAACAGTAAATGCTTTAAGTCGGCTAGCGCACTTGAGTGTGTAGCCTACCAGTTAATTTTACCCAAAACAAACTTTTAAAGTGCAAAACAGTTTAGAAACAAACAGAAATACAGTGAATCAACTTGCAGATCTAGTTTAGCAATAAAAATTCGCTTTTTAGGAAAATACAGCAGTCGAAAATAGAAAGCCATAAAAAAATACTTATAAATCAATGGAAAGTCACTCTTCCACTCTCTGCTGCTTGTAGAACTCTGCAGGACACTACGAGGAGCTGTGCTGAGTTGTATACAAGCGCAAAAGCACGCTAAAGTGGGCTTTATATCAGGGGGTTAGAAAGAGCTAGGAAATGGCCCAAACGGCCAATAAACTACATGATGCTGGGCTGGAACCACTCCTTTAGGGACAAATAGGCTGCTCAGTGCTCCCCACTCCCACTGGTGAACAAAGTAGCTTCCTCCTATCCAAATAAGGATATGGACAACACATGAACTATGACACAGCCCAGAGATCAGCAAAATCTGAAGACTGGACTATTCTAGTTCAGTAAAGGTGGGAAAACAAGGATATTTTTGGGGTTTTTTTTTTTTTTCACAAACAGATAAAAAATATATACAGTAACAAACAGTAAATGCTTTAAATCGGCTAGCGCAATTCAGTGTGTAGCCTACCAGTTAATTTAACCAAAAACAAACTTTTAAGGTGCAAAACAGTTTAGAAACAAACAGAAATACAGTGCATCAACTTGCAGAGCTAGTTTAGTAAGAAAAATTTGCTTTTTAGGCAAAATACAGCAATCGAAAATAGAAACCCAGAAAAAAATACTTATAAATCGATGGAAAGTCACTCTTCCACTCTCTGCTGCTTGTAGAACTCTGCAGGACACCACGAGGAGCTGTGCTGAGTCGTATACAAGCGCAAAAGCGCGCTAAAGTGGGCTTTATAGCAGGGGGTTAGAAAGAGCTAGGAAATGGCTGAAAACAGCCAATAAACTACAAGTTGCTGGGCTGGAACCACTCCTTTAGGGACAAATAGGCTGCTCAGTGCTCCCCACTCCCACTGGTGAACAAAGAAGCTTCTTCCTATCCAAATAATGATATGGAAAACACAGGAACTATGACACAGCCCAGAGATCAGCAAAATCTCAAGACTGGAGTATTCTAGTTCAGTAAAGGCGGGAAAACAAGCATTTTTTTTTTTTTTTCACAAGCAGATAAAAAATAGATACAGTAACAAACAGTAAATGCTTTAAATCGGCTAGCGCACTTGAGTGTGTAGCCTACCAGTTAATTTAACCAAAAACAAACTTTTAAAGTGCAAAACAGTTTAGAAACAAAGAGAAATACAGTGAATCAACTTGCAGAGCTAGTTTAGTAGTAAAAATTCTCTTTTTAGGCAAAATACAGCAGTCGAAAACAGAAAGCCAGAAAAATATAGTTATAAAGCAATGGAAAGTCACTCTTCCACTCTCTCTGCTTGTAGAACTCTGCAGGACACCACGAGGAGCTGTGCTGAGTCGTATACAAGCGCAAAAGCGTGCTAAAGCTGGCTTTATAGCAGGGGGTTAGAAAGAGCTAGGAAATGGCCCAAAACAGCCAATAAACTACATGTTGCTGGGCTGGAACCACATCTTTAGGGACAAATAGGCTGCTCAGTGCTCCCCACTCCCACTGGTGAACAAAGAAGCTTCCTCCTATCCAAATAAGGATATGGACGACACAGGAACTATGACAGATCCCAGAGGTCAGCAAAATCTGAAGACTGGACTAGTCTAGTTCAGTAAAGGCAGGAAAAGAAGGATATATATATATATTTTTTTTCACAAACAGATAAAAAATGGATACAGTAACAAACAGTAAATGCTTTAAATCAGCTAGCGCACTTGAGTGTGTAGCCTACCAGTTAATTTAACCAAAAACAAACTTTTAAAGTGCAAAACAGTTTAGAAACAAACAGAAATACAGTGAATCAACTTGCAGAGCTAGTTTAGTAATACAAATTCACTTTTTAGGCAAAATACAGCAGTCGAAAATAGAAAGCCAGAAAAAAATACTTATAAATCGATGGAAAGTCACTCTTCCACTCTCTGCTGCTTGTAGAACTCTGCAGGACACCATGAGGAGCTGTGCTGAGTCGTATACAAATGCAAAAGCGTGCTAAAGCGGGCTTTATAGCAGGGGGTTAGAAAGAGCTAGGAAATGGCCCAAAACGGCCAATAAACTACAAGTTGCTGGGCTGGAAACACTCCTTTAGGGACAAATAGGCTGCTCAGTGCTCCGCACTCCCACTGGTGAACAAAGAAGCTTCCTCTTATCCAAATAAGGATATGGACAACACAGGAAGTATGACACAGCCCAGAGATCAGCAAAATCTGAAGACTGGACTATTCTAGTTCAGTAAAGGCCGGAAAACAAGGATATTTTTTTTTTTTTTTTTTTCACAAACCGATAAAAAATAGATACAGTAACAAACAGTAAATGCTTTAAATCGGCTAGCGCCCTTGAGTGTGTGGCCTACCAGTTAATTTAACCAAAAACAAACTTTAAAGTTCAAAACAGTTTAGAAACAAACAGAAATACAGTGAATCAACTTGCAGAGCTAGTTTAGTAATAAAAATTTGCTTTTTAGGCAAAATACAGCAGTCGAAAATAGAAAGCCAGAAAAAAATACTTATAAATCAATGGAAAGTCACTCTTCCACTCTCTGCTGCTTGTAGAACTCTGCAGGACACCAAGAGGAGCTGTGCTGAGTCATATACAAGCGCTAAAGCGAACTTTATAGCAGGTGGTTAGAAAGAGCTAGGAAATGGCCCAAAACGGCCAATAAACTACAAGTTGCTGGGCTGGAACCACTCCTTTAGGGACAAATAGGCTGCTCACTGCTCCCCACTCCCACTGGTGAACAAAGAAGCTTCTTCCTATCCAAATAATGATATGGAAAACACAGGAACTATGACACAGCCCAGAGATCAGCAAAATCTCAAGACTGGAGTATTCTAGTTCAGTAAAGGCGGGAAAACAAGCATTTTTTTTGTTTTGTTTTTTATTCACAAGCAGATAAAAAATAGATACAGTAACAAACAGTAAATGCTTTAAATCAGCTAGCGCACTTGAGTGTGTAGCCTACCAGTTAATTTAACCAAAAACAAACTTTTAAAGTGCAAAACAGTTTAGAAACAAACAGAAATACAGTGAATCAACTTGCAGAGCTAGTTTAGCAGTAAAAATTTGCTTTTAGGCAAAATACAGCAGTCGAAAATAGAAAGCCAGAAAAATATACTTATAAAGCAATGGAAAGTCACTCTTCCACTCTCTCTGCTTGTAGAACTCTGCAGGACACCACGAGGAGCTGTGCTGAGTCGTATACAAGCGCAAAAGCGTGCTAAAGCTGGCTTTATAGCAGGGGGTTAGAAAGAGCTAGGAAATGGCCCAAAACAGCCAATAAACTACATGTTGATGGGCTGGAACCACTCCTTTAGGGACAAATAGGCTGCTCAGTGCTCCCCACTCCCACTGGTGAACAAAGAAGCTTCCTCCTATCCAAATAAGGATATGGACAACACAGGAACTATGACAGATCCCAGAGGTCAGCAAAATCTGAAGACTGGACTAGTCTAGTTCAGTAAAGGCAGGAAAAGAAGGATATATATATATATATATATATATATATATATATTTTTTTTCACAAACAGATAAAAAATAGATACAGTAACAAACAGTAAATGCTTTAAATCAGCTAGCGCACTTGAGTGTGTAGCCTACCAGTTAATTTAACCAAAAACAAACTTTTAAAGCGCAAAACAGTTTAGAAACAAACAGAAATACAGTGAATCAACTTGCAGAGCTAGTTTAGTAATACAAATTCACTTTTTAGGCAAAATACAGCAGTCGAAAATAGAAAGCCAGAAAAAAATACTTATAAATCGATGGTAAGTCACTCTTCCACTCTCTGCTGCTTGTAGAACTCTGCAGGACACCATGAGGAGCTGTGCTGAGTCGTATACAAATGCAAAAGCGTGCTAAAGCGGGCTTTATAGCAGGGGTTAGAAAGAGCTAGGAAATGGCCCAAAACGGCCAATAAACTACAAGTTGCTGGGCTGGAAACACTCCTTTAGGGACAAATAGGCTGCTCAGTGCTCCCCACTCCCACTGGTGAACAAAGAAGCTTCCTCTTATCCAAATAAGGATATGGACAACACAGGAAGTATGACACAGCCCAGAGATCAGCAAAATCTGAAGACTGGACTATTCTAGTTCAGTAAAGGCGGGAAAACAAGGATATATATATTTTTTTCACAAACAGATAAAAAATAGATACAGTAACAAACAGTAAATGCTTTAAATCGGCTAGCGCACTTGAGTGTGTAGCCTACCAGTTAATTTAACCAAAAACAAACGTTTAAAGTGCAAAACAGTTTAGAAACAAACAGAAATACGGTGAATCAACTTGCAGAGCTAGTTTAGTAATAAAAATTCACTTTTTAGGCAAAATACAGCAGTTGAAAATAGAAAGCCAGAAAAAAATACTTATAAATCGATGGAAAGTCACTCTTCCACTCTCTGCTGCTTGTAGAACTCTGCAGGACACCACGAGGAGCTGTGCTGAGTCATATACAAGCGCTAAAGCGAGCTTTATAGCAGGGGGTTAGAAAGAGCTAGGAAATGGCCCAAAACGGCCAATAAACTACAAGTTGCTGGGCTGGAACCACTCCTTTAGGGACAAATAGGCTGCTCAGTGCTCCCCACTCCCACTGGTGAACAAAGAAGCTTCCTCCTATCCAAATAAGGATATGGACAACACTGGAACTATGACACAGCCCAGAGATCAGCAAAATCTGAAGACTGGACTATTCTAGTTCAGTAAAGGTGGGAAAACAAGGATTTTTTTTTTTTTTTTCACAAACAGATAAAAAATTGATACAGTAACAAACAGTAAATGCTTTAAGTCGGCTAGCGCACTTGAGTGTGTAGCCTACCAGTTAATTTAACCAAAAACAAACGTTTAAAGTGCAAAACAGTTTAGAAACAAACAGAAATACGGTGAATCAACTTGCAGAGCTAGTTTAGTAATAAAAATTCACTTTTTAGGCAAAATACAAAGCCAGAAAAAAATACTTATAAATCGATGGAAAGTCACTCTTCCACTCTCTGCTAAAGCGGGCTTTATAGCAGGGCGTTAGAAAGAGCTAGGAAATGGCCCAAAACGGACAATAAACTACAAGTTGCTGGGCTGGAAACACTCCTTTAGGGACAAATAGGCTGCTCAGTGCTCCCCACTCCCACTGGTGAACAAAGAAGCTTCCTGTTATCCAAATAAGGATATGGACAACACAGGAAGTATGACACAGCCCAGAGATCAGGAAAATCTGAAGACTGGACTATTCTAGTTCAGTAAAGGCCGGAAAACAAGGATATTTTTGGGTTTATTTTTTTTTTCACAAACCGATAAAAAATAGATACAGTAACAAACAGTAAATGCTTTAAATCGGCTAGCGCCCTTGAGTGTGTGGCCTACCAGTTACTTTAACCAAAAACAAACTTTAAAGTTCAAAACAGTTTAGAAACAAACAGAAATACAGTGAATCAACTTGCAGAGCTAGTTTAGTAATAAAAATTCGCTTTTTAGGCAAAATACAGCAGTCGAAAATAGAAAGCCAGAAAAAAATACTTATAAATCAATGGAAAGTCACTCTTTCACTCTCTGCTGCTTGTAGAACTCTGCAGGACACCACGAGGAGCTGTGCTGAGTCATATACAAGCGCTAAAGCGAGCTTTATAGCAGGGGGTTAGAAAGAGCTAGGAAATGGCCCAAAACGGCCAATAAACTACAAGTTGCTGGGCTGGAACCACTCCTTTAGGGACAAATAGGCTGCTCAGTGCTCCCCACTCCCACTGGTGAACAAAGAAGCTTCCTCCTATCCAAATAAGGATATGGACAACACAGGAACTATGACACAGCCCAGAGATCAGCAAAATCTGAAGACTGGACTATTCTAGTTCAGTAAAGGTGGGAAAACAAGGATTTTTTTTTTTTTTTCACAAACAGATAAAAAATTGATACAGTAACAAACAGTAAATGCTTTAAGTCAGCTAGCGCACTTGAGTGTGTAGCCTACCAGTTAATTTTACCCAAAACAAACTTTTGAAGTGCAAAACAGTTTAGAAACAAACAGAAATACAGTGAATCAACTTGCAGATCTAGTTTAGCAATAAAAATTCGCTTTTTAGGAAAATACAGCAGTCGAAAATAGAAAGCCATAAAAAAATACTTATAAATCAATGGAAAGTCACTCTTCCACTCTCTGCTGCTTGTAGAACTCTGCAGGACACTACGAGGAGCTGTGCTGAGTTGTATACAAGCGCAAAAGCACGCTAAAGTGGGCTTTATATCAGGGGGTTAGAAAGAGCTAGGAAATGGCCCAAAACGGCCAATAAACTACATGATGCTGGGCTGGAACCACTCCTTTAGGGACAAATAGGCTGCTCAGTGCTCCCCACTCCCACTGGTGAACAAAGTAGCTTCCTCCTATCCAAATAAGGATATGGACAACACATGAACTATGACACAGCCCAGAGATCAGCAAAATCTGAAGACTGGACTATTCTAGTTCAGTAAAGGTGGGAAAACAAGGATATTTTTGGGGGGTTTTTTTCTTTTTTTTTTTCACAAACAGATAAAAAATATATACAGTAACAAACAGTAAATGCTTTAAATCGGCTAGCGCAATTCAGTGTGTAGCCTACCAGTTAATTTAACCAAAAACAAACTTTTAAGGTGCAAAACAGTTTAGAAACAAACAGAAATACAGTGCATCAACTTGCAGAGCTAGTTTAGTAAGAAAAATTCACTTTTTAGGCAAAATACAGCAATCGAAAATAGAAAGCCAAAAAAAAATACTTATAAATCGATGGAAAGTCACTCTTCCACTCTCTGCTGCTTGTAGAACTTTGCAGGACACCACGAGGAGCTGTGCTGAGTCGTATACAAGCGCAAAAGCGCGCTAAAGTGGGCTTTATAGCAGGGGGTTAGAAAGAGCTAGGAAATGGCCGAAAACAGCCAATAAACTACAAGTTGCTGGGCTGGAACCACTCCTTTAGGGACAAATAGGCTGCTCAGTGCTCCCCATTCCCACTGGTGAACAAAGAAGCTTCTTCCTATCCAAATAATGATATGGAAAACACAGGAACTATGACACAGCCCAGAGATCAGCAAAATCTCAAGACTGGAGTATTCTAGTTCAGTAAAGGCGGGAAAACAAGCATTTTTTTTCTTTTGTTTTTTTTCACAAGCAGATAAAAAATAGATACAGTAACAAACAGTAAATGCTTTAAATCGGCTAGCGCACTTGAGTGTGTAGCCTACCAGTTAATTTAACCAAAAACAAACTTTTAAAGTGCAAAACAGTTTAGAAACAAACAGAAATACAGTGAATCAACTTGCAGAGCTAGTTTAGTAGTAAAAATTCGCTTTTTAGGCAAAATACAGCAGTCGAAAATAGAAAGCCAGAAAAATATAGTTATAAAGCAATGGAAAGTCACTCTTCCACTCTCTCTGCTTGTAGAACTCTGCAGGACACCACGAGGAGCTGTGCTGAGTCGTATACAAGCGCAAAAGCGTGCTAAAGCTGGCTTTATAGCAGGGGGTTAGAAAGAGCTAGGAAATGGCCCAAAACAGCCAATAAACTACATGTTGCTGGGCTGGAACCACTCCTTTAGGGACAAATAGGCTGCTCAGTGCTCCCCACTCCCACTGGTGAACAAAGAAGCTTCCTCCTATCCAAATAAGGATATGGACAACACAGGAACTATGACAGATCCCAGAGGTCAGCAAAATCTGAAGACTGGACTAGTCTAGTTCAGTAAAGGCAGGAAAAGAAGGATATATATATATATTTTTTTTCACAAACAGATAAAAAATAGATACAGTAACAAACAGTAAATGCTTTAAATCAGCTAGCGCACTTGAGTGTGTAGCCTACCAGTTAATTTAACCAAAAACAAACTTTTAAAGTGCAAAACAGTTTAGAAACAAACAGAAATACAGTGAATCAACTTGCAGAGCTAGTTTAGTAATACAAATTCACTTTTTAGGCAAAATACAGCAGTCGAAAATAGAAAGCCAGAAAAAAATACTTATAAATCGATGGAAAGTCACTCTTCCACTCTCTGCTGCTTGTAGAAATCTGCAGGACACCATGAGGAGCTGTGCTGAGTCGTATACAAATTCAAAAGCGCGCTAAAGCGGGCTTTATAGCAGCGGGTTAGAAAGAGCTAGGAAATGGCCCAAAACGGCCAATAAACTACAAGTTGCTGGGCTGGAAACACTCCTTTAGGGACAAATAGGCTGCTCAGTGCTCCCCACTCCCACTGGTGAACAAAGAAGCTTCCTCTTATCCAAATAAGGATATGGACAACACAGGAAGTATGACACAGCCCAGAGATCAGCAAAATCTGAAGACTGGACTATTCTAGTTCAGTAAAGGCCGGAAAACAAGGATATATTTTTTTTTTTTTTCACAAACCGATAAAAAATAGATACAGTAACAAACAGTAAATGCTTTAAATCGGCTAGCGCCCTTGAGTGTGTGGCCTACCAGTTAATTTAACCAAAAACAAACTTTAAAGTTCAAAACAGTTTAGAAACAAACAGAAATACAGTGAATCAACTTGCAGAGCTAGTTTAGTAATAAAAATTCGCTTTTTAGGCAAAATACAGCAGTCGAAAATAGAAAGCCAGAAAAAAATACTTATAAATCAATGGAAAGTCACTCTTCCACTCTCTGCTGCTTGTAGAACTCTGCAGGACACCACGAGGAGCTGTGCTGAGTCATATACAAGCGCTAAAGCGAACTTTATAGCAGGTGGTTAGAAAGTGCTAGGAAATGGCCCAAAACGGCCAATAAACTACAAGTTGCTGGGCTGGAACCACTCCTTTAGGGACAAATAGGCTGCTCAGTGCTCCCCACTCCCACTGGTGAACAAAGAAGCTTCCTCCTATCCAAATAAGGATATGGACAACACAGGAACTATGACACAGCCCAGAGATCAGCAAAATCTGAAGACTGGACTATTCTAGTTCAGTAAAGGTGGGAAAACAAGGATTTTTTGGGGTTTTTTTTTCACAAACAGATAAAAAATTGATACAGTAACAAACAGTAAATGCTTTAAGTCGGCTAGCGCACTTGAGTGTGTAGCCTACCAGTTAATTTTACCCAAAACAACCTTTTAAAGTGCAAAACAGTTTAGAAACAAACAGAAATGCAGTGAATCAACTTGCAGATCTAGTTTAGCAATAAAAATTCGCTTTTTAGGAAAATACAGCAGTCGAAAATAGAAAGCCATAAAAAATACTTATAAATCAATGGAAAGTCACTCTTCCACTCTCTGCTGCTTGTAGAACTCTGCAGGACACTACGAGGAGCTGTGCTGAGTTGTATACAAGCGCAAAAGCACGCTAAAGTGGGCTTTATATCAGGGGGTTAGAAAGAGCTAGGAAATGGCCCAAAACGGCCAATAAACTACATGATGCTGGGCTGGAACCACTCCTTTAGGGACAAATAGGCTGGTCAGTGCTCCCCACTCCCACTGGTGAACAAAGTAGCTTCCTCCTATCCAAATAAGGATATGGACAACACATGAACTATGACACAGCCCAGAGATCAGCAAAATCTGAAGACTGGACTATTCTAGTTCAGTAAAGGTGGGAAAACAAGGATATTTTTGGGGTTTTTTTTTTTTTTTTTCACAAACAGATAAAAAATATATACAGTAACAAACAGTAAATGCTTTAAATCGGCTAGCGCAATTGAGTGTGTAGCCTACCAGTTAATTTAACCAAAAACAAACATTTAAGGTGCAAAACAGTTTAGAAACAAACAAAAATACAGTGAATCAACTTGCAGAGCTAGTTTAGTAAGAAAAATTCGCTTTTTAGGCAAAATACAGCAGTCGAAAATAGAAAGCCAGAAAAAAATACTTATAAATCGATGGAAAGTCACTCTTCCACTCTCTGCTGCTTGTAGAACTCTGCAGGACACCACGAGGAGCTGTGCTGAGTCGTATACAAGCGCAAAAGCGCGCTAAAGTGGGCTTTATAGCAGGGGGTTAGAAAGAGCTAGGAAATGGCCCAAAACAGCCAATAAACTACAAGTTGCTGGGCTGGAACCACTCCTTTAGGGACAAATAGGCTGCTCAGTGCTCCCCACTCCCACTGGTGAACAAAGAAGCTTCTTCCTATCCAAATAATGATATGGAAAACACAGGAACTATGACACAGCCCAGAGATCAGCAAAATCTCAAGACTGGAGTATTCTAGTTCAGTAAAGGCGGGAAAACAAGCATTTTTTTTGTTTTGTTTTTTTTCACAAGCAGATAAAAAATAGATACAGTAACAAACAGTAAATGCTTTAAATCGGCTAGCGCACTTGAGTGTGTAGCCTACCAGTTAATTTAACCAAAAACAAACTTTTAAAGTGCAAAACAGTTTAGAAACAAACAGAAATACAGTGAATCAACTTGCAGAGCTAGTTAGTAGTAAAAATTCGCTTTTTAGGCAAAATACAGCAGTCGAAATTTGAAAGCCAGAAAAATATAGTTATAAAGCAATGGAAAGTCACTCTTCCACTCTCTCTGCTTGTAGAACTCTGCAGGACACCACGAGGAGCTGTGCTGAGTCGTATACAAGCGCAAAAGCGTGCTAAAGCTGGCTTTATAGCAGGGGGTTAGAAAGAGCTAGGAAGTGGCCCAAAACAACCAATAAACTACATGTTGCTGGGCTGGAACCACTCCTTTAGGGAGAAATAGGCTGCTCAGTGCTCCCCACTCCCACTGGTGAACAAAGAAGCTTCCTCCTATCCAAATAAGGATATGGACAACACCGGAACTATGACAGATCCCAGAGATCAGCAAAATCTGAAGACTGGACTAGTCTAGTTCAGTAAAGGCGGGAAAAGAAGGATATATATATATATTTTTTTTTCACAAACAGATAACAAATAGATACAGTAACAAACAGTAAATGCTTTAAATCAGCTAGCGCACTTGAATGTGTAGCCTACCAGTTAATTTAACCAAAAACAAACGTTTAAAGTGCAAAACAGTTTAGAAACAAACAGAAATATGGTGAATCAACTTGCAGAGCTAGTTTAGTAATAAAAATTCACTTTTTAGGCAAAATACAGCAGTTGAAAATAGAAAGCCTGAGAAAAATACTTATAAATCGATGGAAAGTCCCTCTTCCACTCTCTGCTGCTTTTAGAACTCTGCAGGACACCACGAGGAGCTGTGCTGAGTCGTATACAAATGCAAAAGCTTGCTAAAGCGGGCTTTATAGCAGGGGGTTAGAAAGAGCTAGGAAATGGCCCAAAATGGCCAATAAACTACACGTTGCTGGGCTGGAACCACTCCTTTAGGGACAAGTAGGCTGGTCAGTGCTCCCCACTCCCACTGGTGAACAAAGAAGCTTCCTCCTATCCAAATAAGGATATGGACAAGACAGGAACTATGACACAGCCCAGAGATCAGCAAAATCTCAAGACTGGAGTATTCTAGTTCAGTAAAGGCGGGAAAACAAGCATTTTTTTTGTTTTGTTTTTTTTCACAAACAGATAAAAAATAGATACAGTAACAAACAGTAAATGCTTTAAATCGGCTAGCGCACTTGAGTGTGTAGCCTACCAGTTAATTTAACCAAAAACAAACTTTTAAAGTGCAAAACAGTTTATAAACAAACAGAAATACAGTGAATCAACTTGCAGAGCTAGTTTAGTAATAAAAATTCGCTTTTTAGGCAAAATACAGCAGTCGAAAATAGAAAGCCAGAAAAAAATAGTTATAAATCAATGGAAAGTCACTCTTCCACTCTCTCTGCTTGTAGAACTCTGCAGGACACCACGAGGAGATGTGCTGAGTCGTATACAAGCGCAAAAGCGTGCTAAAGCTGGCTTTATAGCAGGGGGTTAGAAAGAGCTAGGAAATGGCCCAAAACGGCCAATAAACTACATGTTGCTGGGCTGGAACCACTCCTTTAGGGACAAATAGGCTGCTCAGTGCTCCCCACTCCCACTGGTGAACAAAGAAGCTTCCTCCTATCCAAATAAGGATATGGACAACACAGGAACTATGACAGAGCCCAGAGATCAGCAAAATCTGAAGACTGGACTATTCTAGTTCAGTAAAGGCGGGAAAACAAGGATATATATATATATATATATATATATATATATATATTTTTTTTTTTTTTTCACAAACAGATAAAAAATAGATACAGTAACAAACAGTAAATGCTTTAAATCGGCTAGCGCACTTGAATGTGTAGCCTACCAGTTAATTTAACCAAAAACAAACGTTTAAAGTTCAAAACAGTTTAGAAACAAACAGAAATACGGTGATCAACTTGCAGAGCTAGTTTAGTAATAAAAATTCACTTTTTAGGCAAAATACAGCAGTTGAAAATAGAAAGCCTGAGAAAAATACTTATAAATCGATGGAAAGTCACTCTTCCACTCTCTGCTGCTTTTAGAACTCTGCAGGACACCACGAGGAGCTGTGCTGAGTCGTATACAAATGCAAAAGCTCGCTAAAGCGGGCTTTATAGCAGGGGGTTAGAAAGAGCTAGGAAATGGCCCAAAACAGCCAATAAACTACACGTTGCTGGGCTGGAACCACTCCTTTAGGGACAAATAGGCTGGTCAGTGCTCCCCACTCCCACTGGTGAACAAAGAAGCTTCCTCCTATCCAAATAAGGATATGGACAAGACAGGAACTATGACACAGCCCAGAGATCAGCAAACTCTGAAGACTGGACTATTCTAGTTCAGTAAAGGTGGGAAAACAAGGATTTTTTTTTTGTTTTTTTTTTCACAAACAGATAAAAAATAGATACAATAACAAACAGTAAATGCTTTAAATCGGCTAGCGCACTTGAGTGTGTAGCCTACCAGTTAATTTAACCAAAAACAAACTTTTAAAGTGCAAAACAGTTTAGAAATAAACAGAAATACAGTGAATCAACTTGCAGGTCTAGTTTAGTTATAAAAATTAGTTTTTTAGGCAAAATACAGCAGTCAAAAATAGAAAGCCAGAAAAAATACTTATAAATCAACGGAAAGTCACTCTTCCACTCTCTGCTGCTTGTAGAACTCTGCAGGACACCACGTGGAGCTGTGCTGAGTTGTATACAAGTTGAAAAGCGCGCTAAAGCGGGCTTTATAGCAGGGTGTAGAAAGAGCTAGGACATTGCCCAAAACGGCCAATAAACTACAAGTTGCTAGGCTGGAACCACTCCTTTCGGGACAAATAGGCTGCTCAGTGCTCCCCACTCCCACTGGTGAACAAAGAATCTTCCTCCTATCCAAATAAGTATATGGACAACACATGAACTATGACACAGCCCAGAGATCAGCAAAATCTGAAGACTTGACTATTCTAGTTCAGTAAAGGCGGGAAACAAGGATTTTTTTTTTTTGTTTTTTTTTTGTTTTGTTTTTTTTTGTTTTGTTTTTTCACAAACAGATAAGAAATAGATACAATAACAAACAGTAAATGCTTTTAATCGGCTAGCGCACTTGAGTGTGTAGCCTACCAGTTAATTTAACCAAAAGCAAACTTTTAAAGTGCAAAACAGTTTAGAAACAAACAGAAATGCAGTGAATCAACTTGCAGAGCTAGTTTAGTAATAAAAATTTGCTTTTTAGGCAAAATACAGCTGTCGAAAATAGAAAGCCAGAAAAAAATACTTATAAATCAATGGAAAGTCACTCTTCCACTCTCTGCTGCTTGTAGAACTCTGCAGGACACCATGGTAAGATACTGCTCGTTGCTAGGGTCATACCCGCCTCGGCTACATAATCCAACAGCTCCTCCATCTCTCTTTTCAAGTAGTCCAAGGTGGTGCGTCTCAGTTCATTCACACCCACATGTATAATGACAGAATCATATTTGTACCTGTTGTTGAGGGACCTGAGTGCATGCGTTATGTGGTGCTGCCTGGCACCTGACAGGCAGCTGACCGTTACGTTTTCCTTATTCAGCCTAGTGAGTGGGACATCAGTGTGCCTCGCTATCAAGTCACCTATGAGTAGTGTGTTGGGTATGCTGTTTTGCCGTAGGAGCTATGGTTGAGTGGCATGCTGTTTAGGAGAGTTATGTGTCTTGTGATTAGTGTTGTGTTGTGGTGGTTGAGTGCATTTCTGCCTTGGAGGTCTCTGCAGTTTGGGTAGATTTTTATTGAGAGCCTTTACAAAGGTGGGTGTTTGGTTTGTGTTTTTATTTGAAGGCAGAGCTGGTGTGTGTTCTGGAGGGCTGTGTGTTCCATGTGGTGTGGTGCAAGTGTTGACGTTGACCAGGTATTCCGGTCTTGGCTGGAGAGTGTGTGGCTTCCAGTTTGGATATATCAGTGCATCTCTTGCAAGTCTGAGTGTTGGGAGGTAAGAGGAGAGGGTTGTCAGTGTACATGAGGTAGTTGCTGCATTGCCTCAGGATGCCCAAGTTCACCAGGTTAATAGGAGGATGCACAGGGAATTGTCATTTAGATATGCCTTGAGGGGTGGGCATTAATAATAAGTACTGGAACTGTTTCCTTGTGGAATGTTTAGTGCTGGTAGCACTTTTGTGTGCTACAGTAATTGCTACAAGAAAACTGGTAAAGTGCTAGACTAATAAGCTAGTAAAAGTGCAAGAGAGGAGAGAGCTAGCAGATCAGATTGAAAAATTGAAGAGCAGACTTTGGCACTGCTCAGAAGCTTGCAGACAGTCCTTGATACAGCAAATCTGTATCTGGTCTAGACTAGTTACAGGGAAGGCAGGAAATGAGTGCAAACATGGGCCTTTAAACCAGAAAGTTGAAAGAGATGGAAAAACTGCCCAAACGGCCAATAAACTACAATTTCTGGGCCAGAAACCACTCCTCGTCTGGTAGATAGGCTACCTAGTGCTTACCACTCCCACTGATAAGGTAGAAGGCTTCCCTCCCACACAGAAAGGCTTGGGGGGCTCAAAAGCTTACAAGCAGTCCTAGATACAGCAAATCTGTATCTGGACTAGACTAGTTACAGGAAAGGCTGGAAACAAACTTAGAATTTTTTTTAGTAAAGTGGAAAGGGAGAAAGGAGGAGCAGAAAATAATTCAAGGTTAAGGAACTAAGTGGGTGGCCTTCTCAAATGTTCTCTCTGTATTAGGTAGAATGAGCTGATGACACTAGACTGGGAGGAGTGGCCCAGATCAAATTTACAGTTGGGGCGGGCAACTGCAAAGCCACCAAGTATAAGAACAGGATACCAATAGGGATGGAGGGTGGGAAAGTAAATCAGTTATATGATGCACTCCTTGGCAGGAAATCAGGACAAACACAAACAGATGTTTAACAAATGGAGAAAATTTCCAGTTAATACCCCACACACAAACTGGCTAGAAAAGATTTACAAACAGTGTGACAGTAAAATCCTTATTTATCAGGCCCTGTGAAGCAGACAATTTTAATACAACTGTGCAGATTAGTTTATAGCTATAAAATACAGTAAAAAGTATGCAGCAGACAATAAAAGTGCTATAAATCACTAGTAAAAAATAAGCAAAAAACAGGATACTTATATATCACAGATCAGAGTTTTGCACAGTGCCCTTCCTCCGATTAGCCTATTGTATGTTTTTTATTTTTTATATTTTCCCCTAACAGATTTGTTTGTTTTTCAATTGAATTGTACAGGTTATAGGCCAAATTAAAGGTGGGAAAAGTTTTGAAATGATTTATTGTAATCTCATTTTTTTATATCACAAAAACCTGGCATTTTAACAGGGATGTGTACACTTTTTATATCCACTGTATAGAAAGTACAGTGTTAGAGTAAGAGGGGGCGGCTGGGAATTAGGGGTAAGGAAGCGAAGAGTTGGATGGAAATTTTTACCATATGCTAAGCAACTTGAAAATGTATTATTGTATTCAGTAGCATACATATTTTTAAAAGCTGATTTGATATTGGTATATAAATGTACCAAAGCTGAAGTACTTTCATGTAATTGGGAACTGATTTTATTGACCATAGACTAAATACTAGGAAGAATAACTAGTTCAATTACCATGTGTCAGTTCAAAAGTGAAGTCATCTTTTTTTCACTTCAGAGCTGATAGATTATGGAATGGAAACAAAACACAAAAACGACCAGCAGAGGAGAGAAAATGCTCTTTATTGTCACAGACAGGTTTCGGTCACTATGACCTTTATCAATGTGAATCAATATCATGTAAATGATAAAAAGGCTGTTTATATAGTAGCAAGATATACAAAACCACCAATCACAACCATACCCTATTACCAGAAAAAAGTTAAAGAAATATGCACACCATGTCTTGAAAAAACGCAATTGAATATGGTTAATAAAACTGAGATATTTGCACATGTAAATATATACATAATTTGTCTCTGTATGTAAATATATATATATATATATATATATATATATATATATATATATATATATATATAAAACCATATATAAAAGGAATATATGTATATAAAAAGTTGAAAATATAAACCACCATAAATCAAAGTGGCTGAGAATCATATCACAGATGGTCATTCAGGCCTGGGGGGAAAAGACCCCCTAAACGTATGATCCACATTTTTTCTACTTTCTTGTTTAAAATTTCATGCCATTTATTCTTGGAAAATTTTAAACCTACAACTTTATTGATGATGGTAAATGTAAATCTAGCAGTTGTGTGAAGTTGAGTATGTTTGTATAAGGCATTGTTGATTACCTTATTGCGTATGTTACTCAAATGTTCAGGGATTCTAAGTTTAAAGAACCTAGAGGTCTGACCTATGTAAAAGGCCGAACACTGACACTCAGCAAGTACTATTACAATTGGATAGAATACGAATATCAAAAACATTTTGTGTATTCTTGCTTGAAAATTCTTTGGTTTTTAGAACATGTTTACAAAGTGTACAGTGGTCACAAGGGAAACACCCACATGGCCTAGTTCCCCCTATGGTTATTTGTCACCAAAACATCCAAAAAGGGAATAGATTTTTTATTGGTTTCAACAGTAAAATGGATACCCCATTTATTTTCATTCAAGTAGTTGACAAATTTGTGTAAATATGTCACATCAGATTTCCAAACCATCCAGCAGTCACCCAGGTACCTATGCCAAATATTCATCTCATTCCTATCATAAATAACATGATGTTCAAAATAACCCATAAAAAGGTCCACGTATATAGGGGCAAAAGCAGCCCCCATTGCGGTGCCTTTGATCTGCAAATAAAATTCACCGTTAAAGAGGAAAACATTTTTAGTTAGCACATGTTCTACCAAACCTAGTAAGAACATGTTAAAACCAGGTTTGTATAAGTTCAGTTCTGAAAGCCAGAATTCCACTGCCATAAGTCTAGCCCAGTGGGGGATATTGGTATAAAGTGATGTCACATCCAATGTACACAAGAGCCAATGGTCCTCTATTTGGGAATGTTCTATGATGTTAAGAAACTCAGTTGTGTCTTTGAGTCTAGCTCTAACACCTTGTAGTAAGGGTTTAAGATATTTTGTAAGATATATAGAGATGGGCTCAGTAAGAGACCCACGACCCAACACAATAGGTTGTCCCGGAGGATTATTAAGGCCCTTGTGCATCTTGGGAAGAAAATAGGGATAAGGTAAATATGGTTCAGTAACCTTGAGATGGTAAAGGGTTTGTTCATCAATAATGCCTTCACTCATAGCAAGTTCCAAAAACCCTTCACTCTCAGCCTTGAACTTACAGCTCAGATCTATAAAGAGGTGAGTATGAAGTCTAGCATCACAAAGCTGTCTTTTACCCTCTTTCTCATAATCTGACCATTTCATCACCACAGTAGAACCCCCTTTGTCTGCTTGTACTATCACCAAATCTTTCCTACTTTTAAGTTGAAGGAAAGATTCTTTTTCACAAACATCCAAATTATCTTGCACAAAACCATAATCACTGTTGTTGATAGAATGTAGTTCCCGGAGCACATATATTTGAAAGGTTTCTACATATTTATTCATTGGTGGCACAAACTTAGAAGCATGAAATTTAAAGCTACATTCTTCTGAAACCTGCTGGGTTGTATTGTCCCCAAAGAAAATCTTAAGGTTCAAAAGTCTACAAAAAGATAATAGATCCTGGACAAAATCATACTCAGACACACAAAAGTTGGGTATATAGTTGAGACCTTTATTAAGCACTTTATACTCATTCTCTAATAAAATAGCTGAAGAAATATTTACAACATTGTTTGTAACAATTTTGGTTCCAACAGTTGTAACATTGTCTCTATCGTAACCTCGGCATTTGTGTTTCCTGCCCCCCCCGTTTCCTGTTGTACATAAAGGGGCTTTCTTATTACAAGCCATCTCATTAGAAATATTTTGTTTGTGAGCTGGTGACCTTTGAGAATTTTCACTATCATTGTCAGTATGGGAAGAAAAATCTTCCACAGACCCGTCACTGCAAGGCTGTTTAAGAATAGACTTTCTTTTCCTTTTTGATCTGGGCACCTGGTTTCTATTGGTAAAGAACTTAACTTTTCTGGATTGTTCAAAAGGGTTCCCTGAGCTATAGTCCTGTTGATCCCTTCTAAACTTATTGATTTTCTTGGACTTGAACTCATTTTCCATTGTTAATAAATCACTACTTAATTTACTCAAACATTCCTTGTATTCAGGTTCATCCTCCCATTTTTTTAGCATCCTGACACATTTGTAATACTTCTGTATTTAAAATGTCAATTCTACGTTGATGGAAAGTTTGCAAGGCTCTAACAAACTCCATCGTAGAGTTTTGTTGTATTTTAGACCATTCTTCCAGCAATTCTGGATCAGGTAGGCAAACAAGAGGTTTAAGTCTAATCCTTAAATCCCTAGGCATAATGTCTTTTTCTCTGTATGCTGAAAACAGCCTACGATGCCAAACACTGGACCTTAACGCCTTCATTTTTTTATAAATATTGTCAAACTGTATATGACACTCTTCTTTAGTACCTTTAGCTGTCCTATTATCCACCTGGTTAGTAGCTAAAGATGTAAATATGTGAGTGTTGTTTTTACTAATAGATAGTCCTTTAGGAATAGTGATAAGATCCATGTTGAATGTAGTCAATAAAAATAACTAACCCACAATATAGATCTCAATAATTGTCAATAGTAAAGAATTTTATATATATATATATATATATATATATATATATATATATATATATATATATATATGTATATATATATATATATATATGTGTGTGTGTGAGACGTATAGACTGTATGTCAATAGTGGTTGAAGATTGTCATCTAAAAAGTTTGCAATCTGTTGACTCAGCACTCAACACTCAGACACCAAAGCTGGTATGAATGGAAATGAATATTATTACCAACAAAGCAGTTATTATCACAGTATAAGTAACCAAAACCTGAAAATTGCTTGAGTCAATTAAGACATATATAAATAGTTAAAAAAGCAGTGCAAGTCCTTCTAAGAAAACAGTATTGTAACTTATTCAAATTAGTAACATGCACTCAAAGAACCCCAGGCCCTTACCCAATGTTAATACAACTTACTGTCATATGATCGTAAAGCTCCCCGAGGCCTTTACTTCAAATAGGAAAATACACAAAACATATGTTGCACACCAATAGAAAAGAGGCCACACATTTAAAAAACATATAACAATATACAAATTGAAATAAAAAGAACTTGTGAGCTTGCGTTGCCTCAATATAGTCAACCAAAATCCAAATCTCAAAGATAATGCCCACTATTTATGCAACTTGAGAACAATCAGAAAGTAACAAAGTCTCAAAAAAGTCACCAAAAGGGCCCAATGCAATTGAGCTGTTGTTGTACACCAACTCCAGCTGACTTAATGAAGGCATCCAAGTACACCAAATTTGAAAAAGGTATAGTCTCAGCCCACCGTATAATGGCATGTCACCCACACGCTAGATGTAAAACAAATTGACAAAAGGCTTGTTTATATATTTGAAAAATGGGCAAAACATATGTTGAACATTAATATACATCAGACCCCAGGTTTAAGGAACATATAACAAATGTCCCAATATATCCGAACAATAGTTGAAGCAATATTGTAGTCTGTGTTACCCCAGTCTCTTGGAACAAAGTCTCAAATCCAAACTCTAATTATGATAGACCTTGCAACCGTTGTAAGTACCCAGCTCGAAGGAGTGAAAGACAAAGGAAAGTTCCAAATTTGTTCACTGATGTAGTACTTCAACTCTATATGACTCACAAAAGCAGTGTTTAATAACTCAAAATAGAATGATTAAGGCCTCAGCCCACCATATATAATGCGTGTTATCCACACATTATATATGATACATATTGCCCACAAGCTGGAGATGTAATGAAAAACTGTACAAAATGGTCATGAATTCTTAAAAAAATATCCATAATCCACCTTGAATAACCTGTTAATGTTATGAGTCCCCACGATCACTTCTTGTTTCAAAATGTCGGACGATAATACCTTCCGTCGACAATAATGGCAATGGCGACAAAACCAAAATCACAGTATAATATAATCCACAAGAGCAGCCATTATCGACAATATCGAGGCTACACAAAAAAGTCTCACATTATTTGCAATGGAATATGCTTGCATAGCCTTTCGGCCCAAAAGTATCCTGCAATGAGAGCGAACTTCTCAAACGCCACCAGCGAGAAAGAAACCCAACCAAAACTGCACAAAGACTTCTCACATGGACGGTATCTGCACGGTCCCAAATATGAAGACAAAACCCAAAAACGACCAGCAGTGGAGGGAAAATGCTCTTTACTGTCACAGACCAGTTTCAGTCACAATGACCTTTATCAATGTGAATAAATATCAATATAAATGTCTTGAAAAAACAAAATTGAATACAAGAAATGTTTGAGTAAATTAAGTGTAATGCCTTATAAAAACATAATCAAGTTCACACAACTGCTAGATTTACACTTACCATCATAGATAAAGTTGTAGGTTTAAAATTTTCCAAGAATAAATGGCATGAAATTTTAAACAAGAAAGAAAACACGTGGATCATAAGTTTAGGGGTCTTTTTCCCCCAGGCCTGAATGTCCATCTATGATATGATTCCCAGCCACTTTGATTGATGGTGGTTTATATTTTCAAGTTTTTATATACATATATTCCTTTTATATATGGTTATATCTATATACATATATAAATATATATATATATATATATATATATATATATATATATATATATATAAATATGTACATATATATATATATATATATATATATATATATATATATATATATATATATATATATATATATATATATATATATATATATATATATATATATATATGGGTCACCTTTAAAATCTCGAAATCGCGTTTGCCCGAAACGGAATCCGACGGGACGAGAATACCGAAAACGCAGATGACCGAAAAGGTGAGAACCCGACGGACTTGGTAAGTGTGCGATCGAGTGAGGGATTTAGGGTTAGGGAGCGGACAGGTAAGTGTGCAATAGTGAGGGACTGTGGGTTAGGGGTGGGTTAAGTGAGTTAGGGTTAGGGTGCAGGTAGGGTGTGTGTGCGATGGTGAGGGACTGTGGGTTAGGGGTGGGTTAAGTGAGTTAGGGTTAGGGTGCAGGTAGGGTGTGTGTGCGATGGTGAGGACTGTGGGTTAGGGGTGGGTTAAGTGAGTTAGGGTTAGGGTGCAGGTAGGGTGTGTGTGCGATGGTGAGGGACTGTGGGTTAGGGGTGGGTTAAGTGAGTTAGGGTTAGGGTGCAGGTAGGGTAAGTGTGCGGTAGTGTCGGACCTTAGGGTTAGGGTTTGGGTTAGGGATAGTGCATATGTTATGTAGTGTACTGTGTTGTTTACGTGTAGTGTGTTGGTTTAATGGTTTTCGGTGTTTTGCGTTGTCGGCGTTTTATGTTTTCGGTCTTTTCGTTTCGGTCATTAGTGTTTCGGGCAAACGCGGTTTCGAGGTTTTAAAGGTGATCCATATATATATATATATATATATATATATAATATATATATTTACATATACATACAGGGACAAATTATGTATATATTTACATGTGGAAATATCAGTTTTATTAACTATATTCAGTTTTGTTTTTTCAAGACATGGTGTGCATATTTCTTTAATTTTTTTCTGGTAATAGGGTATGGTTGTGATTGGTGGTTTTGTATATCTTATAGGTTCATAGGTAGGTACTAAGCTATTAAGCCTAGCCAAACGATGCCCTGGCTTTTGCCACCCAAGAAAATTATTTTCCTGTGCCCCTGTCAAGTAGAGCCACATAAGTGATCCCTGGGGTGAATTTCCTATCTTCCATTCAATCATTAAGATTTTTTCTTGAAGAGTGCTAATGAGGAGCTTTGTTTGATATAGATAGGTAGTTTGTTCCAGAGTATGGGAAGTCTCTGAGACAGGAATCTATCTCTCCAGCGTGTTCTGTTTGTTGTGGTGACAAGGTTTAGGTCCCTAGAGGGTGTAGCTCAGAGGGATTGGGATTTCTTTACGTGGAGCATGTCCAACAGCTCTGGGTTTGACATAGCGTTGTATGTTAGGCAGAGATTGCCTCTTAGTAGGCGATATGTGACAGAGTAAAGCTGGAGTTTTTTGAAACGGTCTGCGTAGGGCATCTGTTTGAGGCTGGTAATCCTCTTTGTGAGGTATTTCTGTGGCCTTACCAGCTGTTGTTGTAGATGTCTTGTGAGGTACATACCAAAAGGGGCGTTGTACTCTATAATGGGTCTAATGAGTGATCAGTAGAGGGGAACAATGACCTTTTTTTCCTGGATAAGAAATCTTTTGTGATGAGGTGTACCACGTAGAAGGATTTCTTGACTACTGTGGTGATATGATTATCAAAGGAGAGACTATTGTCCACCTGTGTCCCAAGGTCTCTTATCACACTTTCTGTGTTAAGTAGACTACCGCCTATGTGGTAGTTCATGGGTACAGAGTTTTTACCTAAAGGGATGACAATGCACTTTTTGGCATTGAGCTTGAGGCCATGGCTTTGACACCAGGCATCTGTCTCAGTTGAGGACCTTTTGTAGGATGTCCACATCGTTAGGAGGTTTGATTATGGCTCCTAGTTTGCAGTCATCTGCAAACTTTGTTAGCCAAAGACCTTCTGTGTTAGCCTGTACTTCAGAGAAGTAGATACCAAAGAGGAAAGGACCTAGGACTATATACTATATAAACAGCCTTTTTATCATTTATATGATATTTATTCACATTGATAAAGGTCATTGTGACCGAAACTGGTCTGTGACAATAAAGAGCATTTTCTCTCCTCTGCTGGTCGTTTTTGGGTTTTGTCTTCATATTTGGGACCTTGCAGATGCCGTCCGTGCGAGGAGTCTTTGTGTAGATTATGGAATGGAACACCTTACCAACTGATCTTGGATGTGCAAACAGCTTAATAAAGTTAATGGCTCTTCTCTCTCTGTAGTATAATAAATTGTGTTATGTGAAATGGTCCAAATTAAAGCAAGCCCTCACTTAGTTTCTATAGGCTCCGCGCTTGAAATACATTTTATTGAATCATGAAAGTATTGCTTAAGACTGTAAAAATAGCATATCCCTTTAACATTTTGAATATTTTGTGGCAAGTTGTCCCAGCACAGTGGTGATTATTTTAGAGGTATTTTTCTTCAGTAGCTACTTGAAAATGATTTTCATCAATGTCATCAATTTAACAGATATTCAAAGGGTATTCAGTCTTATGATCATTTACCCCTTGCCAGAACCTTCCCTCAGGCCACACTTCCATTCTCCAGTTGTTAATATCCATCCACAGAGACACTGGAACACAGATGTAATGTAATACTTTTTATTGGACCAAGATAGATTTTGCAATTACTCGAGCTTTCAAGCTGGCCAAAAAAAGAAAAATGGTAGCGTGAAGAAAATGTGCATCTCGGAATACATTTTGGAGACAGACACTGTGTGTGTGTGTGTGTGTGTGTGTGTGTGTGTGTGTGTGTGTGTGTGTGTGTGTGTGTGTGTGTGTGTGTGTGTGTGTGTGTGTGTGTGTGTGTGTGTGTGTGTGTGTGTGTGTGTGTGTGTGTGTGTGTGTGCGTGTGTGTGCATGTGTGTGTCAGAGACAGAGAATGACTGAAAGAGAGGTAGAGACCTAAATTTTAGAACCCAAGGTCATGTCATGCTATAAAAATCAAAGTTTGCATGTTATATTACAGTTGGTGTTTGTTTGGCAGACAAGATAATGCTCAAGTTGACTGTTCTGACATTTAGTTAAACAATAAATCTATTAGTTAGATCCAGAGATGGAAAACTAAGAAGTTATAATGTGTAAGTTGTCAGTCTGTCTGAATGAGCAATCTTTTTGAGATAGATGGTTTGGGTAACAGAAAATTTGAATTAGCAGTAAAGTCCAGTTGGTGATAATGAGAAAGGCAAGGACTACCAAGAGGCTAAGATATAGGGTTAGAATTAATATGTGTTGTATGCAGTTAATACACAACACAAGTTGTGGTTTAATTGAGAAAAAGAGAGACAGAAAAGAAAATGTGATGTTACATCAGTCTAACGTTCTGTAGAACAGACAAACTAGAGAGAGTTTTGTTATAGTGTCAAAACTGTCTGAACATTAAGATCTTACAGACTGTCAAGTTTATGGTTACTACTCTTCTGACCAGAATGATGCTTACTTTCTTATTTTGAATAAAACACAGGTGCTAAAACATAGGTAACAGTTACTATTAATATTCTGAAATAGTCAGCAGTTTGGATTCAGGATAAATTCATTATAAATCATGCATTACCATAAAACAAAGATTTGTTGCTCTTCAGTATAACTTATTCATGTCCATTCAAGATAAAAAGTTAAGTGCAGTGGTGTCTCATAAAACCATTATCCAGATTCAAACCACTGACATCAGAATGAACAAGTGAATTAAATTAATCTCCATTATTCTTCTTTCCAAAGGTGTATGAAGTGTCCTTTAATTACCATAACTGTCATGTTGGAAAAGTGTGCCAACACTGGCTTGTCAGTCATTTTATTTGTAACTTTGTGTCTATAGGCATTCATACTAGTTCTGAATAGCTGGCCTGTCTCTGGATATTTCCTGCATTTGATTAGATAAACCACGTTTTTGGAAATGCATGTAAATGAACCCTGTACTTTGAAACTTCTGTTCTATGAAATTATGTTGGAAACTGTACAAAAAAATTGTGACATTTTCTGCATCTTAAATGGTTGCAGGGTTTTGTGTCATTTCAGCTATGTTCTGTTCTGGTTTAAGTGTGCTTCTGACAAGAATATTCTTTAGATTTGGTGGTGGGAATATTTGAAAAGAATCTCTCAAGTTATCATCTTCATTAAACATTGGTTGAAGTTCCCTTACAATTTTTGAGAATTTTTGTAAGTTGTGGATGTTATCTTGTCACTAGTGGAACTCTACTGTCATATGAATTCCTCTCTTTATACTAAATACCCATCCAGTCATCTAGGTTATGTTTAAAGAACAATAACAAGTCCCTTTGCTTAATATATGCTGGTAAAGTTTATTCTTGAGGTTTGAGTGGCACTGGGTTACAAACCTGTCCTTTTACATTTACTGGAGATTTAGATCCTTGGTTCTAGTATTGGAGGAGCCATTGGCTTTGCAGAGTTGGAGCAGGTCCAGGGCAGCTATGTTTCTAAAGGAGCAGTAAGCAAGAATAAGATCTCATCTAAAAAGTCAGTAAGACATTGAATAAGGGGATAGGGATTTTAGGTCTCTTTTGGTTTCAAATCTTTGAGATCTTTCTAATAGTTTGATATATTTCATGAGATACATCCCAAAAGGGGGTGGTTTACTCAATAACTGTTCTGATCAGTACTGAGTATTAGGAAGTGTTTACCTCTTTAGGTCTTGATTATATATCTGGCAATTAGTTGTGTTAAATAAAATGATTTCCTGGCAACCATTTTCACACAGTGGTCAAAATAGAGGAAATTATCAACCCAAGTTCCTAGGTTACTGACTCCATATTTGTTTTGTGGTAGTGTGTTGTCTGTACAGTATGATGAGGGGAGCAAAAGGGGTTGTCTACCAAAAGTGAGGATACTATTGTTTTTCAGCATTTAGTTTGAACCAATTTTAGCATGCAAAAATTTAATAGGGAGAGTTTATTTTGGAGAGTGTGGGTATAAGAAGTAACAACCCGCAAATTTACAGTCCTCTGCAAACCTTGTTAACCAGAGACTTGGCTCTCTACTTGGAAATCTGAGAAGTAAAGGCCAAGATTTTTAGGTCCCAGCACAGAGCAGTGAGGGACACTTCTGATCACTTTCATACTTTCTGATGAGGCACCTCCAACTTCCATTTTGCTACCTTTACCACATAAGGGTTAGTTTTTAAGTAATATATGTTGCCATAGTGTTGAATGGTGTCAACAGCCTTGGTCAAATCAGGATGCACCATGTGTACCACCTAGCCACCATCTACAGCCTCCATAACCCTTTCAAGGAAGTTTATGACATTCAGTAGACATGATCTATCCTTCATAAATCCCAACTGTTGGGGGTCAAGTCTAATGAGGTCATATATAATGCACTTCATTGCTGTGCAGATGAGGCTTGTAAGAACAAAAGGTCTGTAATTACCTGGGTCAGTTGTAAGGCCACCTTATGGAGAGGCATCAAGAATATAGTGTGTCATCTTCATTGACAAAATCATTAGCTAAACTTAGGCTAAATGGTTTAAGGTGTGGGTCTGTAAGTGCATGTTTAACAGTGTTAATTAAGCAACCTGGTACATTGTCAGGTCTCATGGAGAAAGTGTTTTTGGTCTTGGTTCATACTTTCAGTAAATGTTGTTTAGAGATGATTAGGGGAGTAAGGGATTCATGCATTTCAGGGCGTTGGATAGAAGTCTCCTGAGTGAAACTGGCACTACATTTCTTTGCAAGGATATTGGCAACATCTGTTGAGTCAGAACAGGAAGCATCATTATGAATACGTTCAAATTAATGCTGGGTATTGTTTCCTAGTTTTTTAACACAGGTAAAGAAAGACTTACAATTATCTTTGCTTTCAGAGGCCAGCCTAAGTGTTTTTCAGTTGTTGTTTTTTTTTCTGAGAAGAGGGGTTTGGGATCTGCTATATAATTTAAGGAGTTTCTTTCTTTTTCTGTAGAGTTTTCTTATGGTGACTTCCTTCAGACATAACTTAGACAATTGGATGGGTACCCTATAGTGCACTCTGAGACTTGCAGACCTTGCCCTCCTGTAAAAGGTTGAGAGATCCCAAGGGTAGTTATTGGCAAGGCACATATAACCTCTGGTCTAATAGCATTAAATTTCCATTGATTTCTAAAACAGTTGCAGTTTTTAAAAAAATGCATTAAAACATTTAAAAAAGATAAAGACTTTTAAAATGAAATCAATAACAGATACAGAAAGACCTTTTCAACCTCAAACCTGCCTAAAAGCAGTTACACAACTCCTGCAACTTGCCTGGCTGTCTCTTCCCTCTCATAAAAGAAACAAGAGTTTAAATAAATTTTGGGTGCCCCAACACGCTGTAGACATGCTTTAGAATGAGCTAGTATCAGTGTATGGGGAGCATCACAGTTCTGCTTGCATTATGAGGAAAACTTACACGGGTGCTTTACTTCTGACAACAAAGATGCATTTCCATTCAAAACTGTGAAAGCTATCTCTGTTTCATAATATATATATATATATATATATATATATATATATTTGAAATGAAAGTTTTTTAAAGTATGCTGTGTTCTAGTTGCTGATAAACACTTGGGCTAAAGGAGGACTGCTTTGCTTATGTAGTATATATTAGGATCATGATGACACTCTCCTTTTAAATATTTAGGAACACAGTCACAGGATGTGTTTAACCATTTACATTACTGTATGTCAGTAAGTAATTTAGAAAAGACATAAATCATGAAGGATATTGTTTGTTAAAACAAAGATCTAATTTTCACGTTTTAATAAGTATTGCCAGTGCGAGTTTGTAGAAATGGCCTAATAGTGTATCATGAGAGTAGTGACTGCCACCAAGTAAAAGGTATGCTGCAGAATTTCGGCCAAACTTAAGGCATAAAAAAATAATTCTTGGAGACCAAACATTACAAGATCAGAGCACATGTTATGATAGATAGGCACTCCTTAGTAACTGGACTTTTATTTTGAGTAATGTTTAAAAATTGATAAAAGGAAGATTTTATCACAGATAACAGCTATTTCTTAATATCTACCTGTTATCTAAAATCTTATACAGATTATAAATTCTGGAAACACATTTCACTGTACTTTAACCATTGACAATGACATGGAAAATGCTAGGAGTAACTGAGGACTTGTTGGTAACACAAATTATAACAACTTTGAGTTTCATATGATTACTTCTTATTCAATTTCAAATATCTTCTAGGAAATCTTGTAATGTTGCAAGACCATCTCAACCTTCTGGGAATACTCAGGATGAAGAATTGAACCATGCAAGGACTGTAAATGATAGGTTAATAGGTTCATATTAGGCTCATAGGTTCATATGTAAATATTGGGCTAACTCCCTTAAAGGGCCATTTTATGCCTAATCAGTAGTCCAAGGTCATAATCAAACCCTGTACTTTGTGTTTATGAGGTGAAGACCTTAACCGTTGTACCTAACCCTTCCACTAGTTTTACAGATTTTCAGGGCACAACAGTAGTATCTGATCCAGAGTATCACAAGCAGTGGAGATTAACAAGGCCAGTAAAGAATAAACAAATGGATCGCTTACTACTAGGACATCATTAACAATTGTCACAACAGTAGTATCTGATCAAGGGTATCACAAGCAGTGGAGATTAACAAGTCCAGTAAAGAATAAACAAATTAATCTCTTACTACTAGGGCATCATTAACAGTTCTCATAACAGCAGTCTCTCTACTCTGCCTTTTCCTGAAATCAGAATGAAGTGGATTGAGGAGATTATTATATGTCAGATGAGATTCATGTTAAACAGCAGCAACCTGCTAAATAATCTTACCATTAAAAGGGATGTTAGGTCTGTAATTTTACAGATTTTTGAGTTGTAAAATTATGCTCACTATAAAAATAAGAGTAATTAAAGCTTCCTTTATAATACTAGGAAATCTGTCAGTTGACAGTACAGGTGTTGGGCTGGCCACCCAACGGTGTAAACTTTGGTTCTAGATGATTGTCACTGTTGAAGTGACACCCCGACCCCATGTGCAAAAATTGGAAAAAGGGATTGTGGCAGGATGGATGTTAAAATCTGAAAAATAATTGGTTGCAACACATGTAAACAATCCTTTACAAGCCCAGAGTCATTGGGCCTTAACAGATTATGCTTAATAGTTATACTTGAAATCAACGTAAAACCTCATAAATGTCTAAAATGGACACATATTAGACAAAGCTTATAGGAACAAATCTGATATAAAAATCTCACCTGTAGGAGGGCTAGAGAAATTTTCTGGCTGAATCCATTCAGATTTATTGACAAATAATTGAGCCATACCTTCACAAGCTGAGCGCAAAAAGTTTTTCTTTTGTTCATTTAAGGTAGACTGTAATGTTTGTTATCAGCTTTAAAATATTTTATAACATTTATTATCAGCTTTAAAATGTCTTAATGTCCATTTGGAAGATGAGATTTAAAAAAAAAAAAGAATGCATGTTTAAGACAGACTTTAGCACAATAGGTTGCTTAGTGTTCTCCAGTCTTAAGTTTATCATCAGGATTATGTAAACAACTTCATTCATGCCTTGAACTTAGCCAAACCCATCTAAATGAACAACAAAAGGTAATTTTATTGTTCATTTTGGCCCAGCAAAATTGGGCAAACAATTTGGGATCCTGATGAACAAATGCAGCCATGATTTTTGTTCTAAATCTTGAGGTATTAACCTGAAGCTTAAAAAGTATTACTGGAATTAACACTAATGTCACCAAATAAAGGCATAAGGTTAACAGAGGTAAGATTAAGATTGTCAGAGGTAACATTTGCAAATTCCTGTATTCATATATCTCAAGATAAAGAAGTCTAGTAGAAAAAAAGTTATAAGGTAAAACAAATCAGATGATCATCAGACCATACGAATGGTTTATCTACTAAGTCAGATGAAATTGTTGCATTTGGAAAAAAATCAGTGAGTGACTTTTAACATGTTTGAGAGTATTCATAGGTTAGTACTAGGCTAATTGCCATTGTGGGCCATTTTACACCTAGCCAAATTTCCTGTTTGGTGCTTGGAACTGCATTTTTGTTTAGTGTTTAGATTAAGCTACCCAATTCATGAACTGCATTTATTTTATCTATGTTGGTAGCACCTAGTATCATACCATAGATATTCAGAACAAAGTTATTCACTAGAACAAAAACAAATCATAATCATGAGGAAGGAGTAATTATGTGAAAACACAGCAAACAAACAAACACAACAATATATACGAGTGTATCCTAAATAACACTGGCTAGGTTCACTGAGCCATCATCAATCCAGATGTTAAAATCTAAAATTAACCAAACCCCCCCCCCCCCCCCCCAGCCACCATAAAACAGAAGTGTCCTTAAATCTCCAGGAAGATGGTAGAGAAAGAGGAAACTGCATTTTTTCTGGCTCAAGGAATACATTTAAGTTAAGCAACCACTTCAAAGCAGAAGCCTGACTTAACTCAAGTTGTGACCTATAACAAAATACGTCTCTCTTTCACTAATCCTAGCTACTCTAAGACTTTTATTGTCTCTTAGGAAGAGTAGCTGCAGTGAGATAATGACTCTCACCTCTTGTATCATTACAGCACAATCTTTCACTTCTGCTCATGGGTTTCCTACCTGATAAGCTAATGAGCAAAAAAGGTGATATTCAGTTGACTAAATCACATTCCAGTGTTTTCATCTTACTAGCATTATTTAGGATACACTTGTGTGTGTTACCCCTACCTTTTTCCTCACCCTCTTCCTGATCAGTCAGAGTAATGGGGCACATTGTCTAACGCTTAATTGTAACTAACTGAGCTGTTTGTATAAACAGACACATAATTCCAGGATGCATTCCCCTAGTGCTTTACCAGATGTTTGTATCGAGAACCAGTGAGAAAAACAAAGAAAAAAATGTGAAACCCTGATGGATGCATCACTGATAGAACAAATGTAAAACAAAACACTTTGAACCAAAACCAAAAAAAAAACGGAAACTAGTATGGACAAGAACGGAGTATAAAACTGTATAGATCTCTGATGTACTATGTTATCTTGATGTCCAACGGATTAATTGAAACTGTTACCCTCAACTAAAAATGCCTCTTGCATGGATAATAATGTCTGTTGTATTCCCTTTTCTGTATAATACTGTGCCAGTACACATTAACCCCAGAGGAGGGGATTGGAAAAATATTTTAAAGAAAAAAGAGAGCCAGTGGCAACTTAGACTGGCAGCTATGTTTATGCCAGGTCTTAACGATTATGTTTCCCTGGCACCTATGTTACATGAAAAAGCCAACATTATATAGTTATATTAAAAAATTTTAACATATAAAAATTTTAAATATATGGAATTTTATATATATATATACATATATAAAAAACAGTTTATAAAGTTGTTCCAAGGCTGTTTTATATAATTGTATTGTGTTTAGTTATTCAAAGGACTTTTTTCTGTGTGTCATTGTCTTTTTAAATTGATTAATTGTGATGTCATAGGACTTTTAGTATTTAAATGTAAATTGAATAATGTTCTGGTTTTATTTCTGATGAAGCCTCTTAGGAGATGAAAGCGCTAAAATGGTTTATTAAATTCAGTATTTCATACAGTTTTATACTCCGTTCTTGTCCATACTAGTTTCCGTTTTTTTTTTTGGTTTTGCATCACTGATAGAGCCTGTCAGATGGCTGTCTTATTATAAATGGAATGAATGGGCTGATCGACTGAGACAGAATCTGATGGTTAGTAGGTAGAGGGGGCAAAAAAAAAAAGGAAAAAGAAAACAGTGAATTAGAAGGTGAATAATAAAGTACCACATGGGTCTATCCCTCACCCAGTACCCTTCAGCATTTTTGACTTCGACATATCTGAGATAGTACAGAATAGGAGTGGAGGACAGTAGTCTAATGAATGATTTGGAATGCTAAGTAAGTAGACAGAAAAATGGCAATTCTGGTTCATTATGTAGACATGCAAAATGTTGTGCTTAATGCCATGACAAACCTGGTGTGAAGTACCAGCTAATGGGCAGTGAAAATGATGGAAAGAAAGGCTCTAAGTGCTGCTGACACAAGGACTGAATGTCCAGGTGTGAAGTGACAAGGTGGCAGAATGCAGATTGTTTCATCAGAGGAAAGACTTCTGAAGCAAAAATGTAATGCTTCATCTTCACAGAACCCTAGTCAGACCACACCTTGTTTGCTATATGCAGGTCTGGAGAACATGTAAAAAGGGGCATCAGTGCTTCCGGAAGGAATTCAGATGAAATCTGCCAGAAAATTCTGTAGAAAGGAGGGATAGGGGTATGATCAGAGACGAGAGGAGTTAGATTTCTATCACATTAGACTAGATGAGTCAGGGGGATATGATGCATATCTATTTCCCTGTGAATACAGACTGTATTCCACTATAAATACAGACTATTAGTTATTCATGTCCATCTGGACAAACAGGCTACAGTTCATCTTGCCCTCACTTATCTCTAAAGGCTAAAGCAGCTTTTCAGAAGGCTGTTCTGAACATCTACCATCTATACGAGCATAATTTACAAGCCACTATTATTGCCGAAGAAGCCAATAATACATTTGGCAAGATACAATGGCCTTAGTTTAAGTTTTATCATTTCTAAAATTCCTTTCAGTGTTTACAGATTTCCTCTCTGCTATTTATTTTGATTTAAAAACAACAACCAAGATAGAATGGCTTCTGTCAAGCATGGTCAAAACATGTTGTTGCTTCTGCCAAAGATGTCCACTTTTCCCAGTTATTTAACTTAGCTTTAGAGTCATTAACATATATCCCAAGTTCATTTTCAAGGGTTCTTGCTCGTGGTTCAGAAATGGTGCAGAAATAGGCATTAACATGCATGTAAATGTCATATCAGTCACCCTCACTGCATAACTGGCAGCCGTCCAGATTTTCTCAGAATGTCCAGATTTTGCATCATGTTTTTCATCTGTTCCTCATAAAAATAAAATTTGTGGACTGAAGTCATTAAATAATGTCATACAGTTTGAGTTTCAAGCTTCATATCCTTCAGAAAATGCATGCTAACAAAAAATGTTGTTATTCTAATAACTTCCTAAGTTTGTAAGAGCAATATTTAAAAACCCGTCCCTGTTTTTATGCTTTTATCCACCTATTATTTTAGGCTTTGTCCAGATTTCTTCTGCCAAGAAGGTTGAGTGGTATGCCACACTGTACTCTTCAAAACTTTTCCTCTTTTTGAGCAACAGTGGTATTCAATCTAAAAGCGTATACTTGCCACTGTACAGCAGAATGGTAAACTCACCAAAACCTTACCTTCAGATTTCAACAGGGAATGTCCACAGGAAGGATACTATTGTGGTCCTTTTTGAATAAAATATTTTAAGCAAGCCTACACAAGCTAACAGCCATCTCAGGGACATTTTCATCCAAATGGAGAAATCTGATACTACACAGATTTCAGATTTCTAGCCACCCGGCAATGTAAACCTTAGCTCAAGATGATTGCCACTGTTGAAAGTGGCACCACAACCCTATGTGCAAAATGAGAAAAATGGGTTGAGGATGGATGGAGAAATCTGATCTTACTCTTTAAGTAAGGATAGCTATTATAAAATAATTCTATACTCCTAAAATTCTATATATTTCTGAAGCTTTCTTTTCCCTAGACCTACCTTAAAGTTTCTGGATTCAAACATTAGATCACTTCTATGGTTCCCAAATATGTCAAGGATGGCAAAACATTATCTACCAGTTCAAATGCAGGCTAGCCATTCCTAAACTAGAGAACAACTCAGTGAACCACTGTCTTGAAACCCTTAATAACTTGTCTGTATATCATGAACAACAATTATTGGAATCTTAAGACTATTGCTAACTTGGTTACACTTTAACAATCACTTGACATCAGTCAAATGAGACCATATGTTAGCCCCATCTTAATGGGGAGTAATTCACATCCCTCTCCTTTAAGCAACTACTTTAGTAAAGTCATCCCTTTAGGGTAAAAATATAGTGGAAAATTCTGCAGTAAAACAAAGTAGTAGAATTGTAGGGGAAATCGTAATTGTAATGAAAAAAAGTGTGTACAAACCTTTAGACATTATCCAACCCAAGACCGTAAGTCTAAGGCCAATTCCAGCCAGAAAAAAACAGCAACAATACAGTTGAGGTGAAACTCGCTGTCTGGATGGGTAACAGTCACAAAGCCATCACACTATTCAAAATGAATTTGCTAAAACAATTAAAAGAAGCAAATCTTCATTCAAGGTAAAACTTGCCTTCAGGACAGGTGACAGTAATAACATCTTCTACATCCACAACCAAAGGAAAAGGAAGCAACAATAATGTTGCATGCTACAACAAAATGGTATTGCCAGAATAAGTACAACAGATATAGTTAACACACTAGTACACAGACTTGGAGCAAAATTCAGGCTACAGAGGGAGCTGCATCCATTCTTCTTCACAGCAAATGTCCCCAGCTGAAGTTACTTCCAGAATAGTCACTCCTTCCCTATGTAAGGTCAAAATCACCATTACATGGGCTTAGATAAGATACCTGGAAGCTTGATTAGTGCAGTCAAAAATTGCTTACATCTTGCTATCAGAAAGCAGGCTGTTGTATTTCCAATCCAATCCACAAGGGAGGCCCTTCCACAGACCCCCAGTAATTACAGAGCAGTCAGCCTCATATATATATTGTGTAAGGTAGTTGAGAGAAGCATTATGAAACATTCAGCCAGACACAGGAAACCTCCTTATGACCATAACAAAAATGGTTATGGTTTCTTAAAGGTAGAAATTGCACACTTATCCTTGTAAATTACTTCAAGACCTTGACTACTACCCTGAGGCTGGTGTTAGCATTTTGGGGGCCCCCAGCAACTGTCAAGTCAGGGGACTTCAACACATTTCCAGTTTAAGTATCACCCTGTCATTGTTACCTTTCCTAATCAACATTTTACTTCATGCTGTGGAGTTTTGGGAGTAATGAGGCGCAGACTGTTGCTATGATGCTCTAACATTAACACAGGTCTGTGAGTCACACCCAGTTGCCTACCTCACAGAGGGAAATTCACAATGATTGACTTTTACTTCCATTGATGTTAAATTACAACAACATGGTTCCCTAGGCAAAGGTCTCCATTGTGCCTTCCCACTGTCTCCCCTTTATATATATATATATATATATATATATATATATATATATATTCATCATCCAGCACTTCCTCCTGTTTTCTCCAGCCCCGGGTTCTCCATACCATGCAGCTCATCTTTTTCTTCCTTTTCTCACGTTTTGTTTTACTTGTTAGCTTTTTCCAGAAGCCACAGCTTTCTAGATGCTCTGAAATGCATTTTATTGTTTTTTAAACAGCGTTTTTAATCCAGTGTTGGTTTGAACAAAAATATGAGTAAGAAAAGAAATGCATTGTCGCTGTTTAATTTTACTTTTCCTTGCATCCTTTCAACACACACCCTAACTGGCTAACAAAGCATGGAAATAACTCTGTACGAACTGATTTAAGCAGGGGGTCTGGGGGCCACCAGACTCCCAGAAAACAAAGGGTTATAGATTCTCTGAGGTACAGTTGAGAGCATTTTCCTAACCTTTGATCCTGTGATGGCCTGACCAAAAATCTTGAATAAGAAAAGAAATTCAGTCTTATTTTTCCCATTCCAGAAAAAAAATTATTTGTGTCCAAGGCTTAATTATCAAATATGACAAAACAGTCACAGCTCCTACTAAACTCAGAAGACAAATAAACTGAGATCATTCCGAGCTGCCAGTCTCTAGCTGTTAACTTTGCTTATGTTCGTTCAGAGTCATATCACAACCCCGTTTAGGATAAAGAATATAATCAGAGAATGGATAATCTTTTTTTTTTCTCCTAATCTTGCCCAACCAGTGGCAGCTTTGTGGGGCTCCCACACAGTCAAGGATGAGGAACAGACCCCAAAACCCGTAGCCATGCTGGTGAGTAACACCATCTATGATGTTATTTTTACTGGAGGGAATGCCCACCAACAGGGTTTAACTTAATGAAAGGCACTGTTTCAGTGTTAAAACATTTGATGAAATTGTGAAGCTTGCTACTTTAAAAAAATGCTGTCACTACAGCCAGATGCATCTAAAAGGAGTAGAAGTGGTGCCAGGTCTTAGGTGTCTTCAGCTTAAGAGTTATTACTACCCACCTAGTTTGTGGTTGGGGGGCCCCCCTGGACCAGGGGACCCCCAGCAACCGCTGGGTTCGCTGGTGCCTAAAGCTGGCTATGATGCCATTGCATCACACTCCAATCTGCCGAAAGCATTCATCACAGCACCCCAGGAAGGAATCATCAATAAATTCAGGTATCTAAAGTTAAGTGAAGCCTTAGTGATTTTTTTGGTTATTAATACACAGGTATATACAACATTTAAGAATAGGGTAGTTTGTATTCTCTCCATGCCATGACACCAGAGGAGTCTATCAGTGTTCTGTTATGGTGGCAGTCCTTTTTGGCATCTTCTTCTCAGTTGTCAAAACTGACACCATTGTCTTGCTAACAAATTTGCACATCACTGCACACATAAGAGCATTGTCTTTACTCCTCTTGATACCACATCCCTTCAAATGATGTTTATATTAGACATAAAGGTGTAGTATAAATGATCTTGCCTTCATTGTCAGTAATGAGTGGTTGGCATTTTGCAGAACCCCCATTCTAACCTTAAGTAGTATTGATGAGCAATGCTAAAAGGTGACAAAATAGTAGCTTAGAGTCCTTGTAGAAAGTGACCTTTTATTTCATACTTATGCAGCTGCTACCATCCATAAATCATATGTCTTTTTCCACCTGCTCCACTCTGTGGTTGACAGCCATGCTACGAACCGGTAGATAGCTGCCCTCTGTAGACAACATTTAAGTTGTAGAGTATTGCACTTGCCTTTTGGTGTAGCAGGAGAAAGTACAAATATTCTTCACAACAAAGATATGAAGACCTTCAAGGCTTATCTCTTAGCCAAAGAGTACAGTAACCTTGTCTCTTCTCTGTAGCTTATTGTTTTCTTAGTGGAGACCTACAGTTGACAAGCAGATCACCAGTGGCGGCTGGTGACTTCAAATCAAAGGGGGGCTGCAGGAGACAGCTGAATGGGTGGGGTCAATGGGAAGGGGTGTGGCCAACTAGAAAGGGGGGGGTATGCTCAAAACCACAAAAAACTAACTAAATACACTGCCGTGGGTGCCAAACCGTCATTATGAGAGTCCAATCAAGACAAAATGAAGTGTAGAAGAATAAAAATATTTCAATGCATTGGCTACATGACAGCTTACTTAATATCTAGATGGAAACAAAAAGGTTGTGAGGCATGAAAAAATAAATTACTTTTTTAAATACATTAATGGAATGCCAGTCAAAATCAAGTATAAGAAAAACAAGCTGCACTCAACTCAAACCACTTCTTGCACTGCGGTTCTAATTATAATTTATATTCAGCTTTATTAAAGTACCAAGTAACATGCTGAAAGTAGAAATCTCTGATGCTCCCACTTGTAAAAATGTTCCTTATCCAAAAAAAGACCTGCTGCCTGACAACTATCTACTTGTTTCATGGGGAAAACATGATCAAAGTAAAAAATGAAAAGCAAACAAGAAATAAGCTCAAGATACATTGCTTAAAAGGATTACTGTACAGGTTATGGACCACACGATTGGCATTCTGTTTAGTTTACGGGTAAAGCCTGCAGAGATGACTGGAAGTCTCCAAATGTAATGAGCTTCTTAAAATAATGTAATCCTGTCCTTTATTACAAATACTGTCATATGCATTTCAATACCCAAGGCTTATACATTATCTAGTTAAGTATTCTCTACATGGCAACAACAGAAAGGCTTTCAATGTTGGCAATTCTTTAACAGCATGCTTATTAAAGCTTACTTGCACCTTACAATCTCAGCCAAGCTTAACTGATGGTCATTAAAGTATTGCTACTTAAACACAGAGCAACAGGCACTTTGAGTAATAAACATAAATCAACAGTACAAAAAATATGACAGAAACCAGACCATTCTGCAAAAATTAAGGACAGATGAAAAGCCACTCCTGTACTTGTGTCTACCTTGGATGGGGGGATACCCTGCACATTTACACTGCATAACTACTCCTTGCCTTGCTTCGACACATCCAGAGTCACTACATGGGGGAGTGGGGTGCAACAAGTATGTCACAATTTGAAATGTCTCTGGCTGACTGTGATGACCCTAACACATTTGTCATACCTCTCAACCTCAGAGCAAGAAATCTGGACAAGGCCATACAAAGAAGTGGGACAAAGGCCCAAAAACAAGGACAATTTTTTAAAAATATTGCTCTTATAAACTTAGAAAGATAATAGAATAGGTCTTGCATTAGTATGAATTTTTTGAATGGTATGAAATATGAAACTCAAATGTCTGTCATTATTTTCTAACTTCAGTCTTTAATGATTTGTCACTAATTTGCCAAAAAACACAATTTTATGAAAAATGGACCAAAAATGTGATGCAAAAATATAAAATAGCCACACAATACAGCTGGGAACCTGTCAAAGAAGGGACACTTTAATATTAGTACTGCTAACTTGAGCAGCTGACAAAATAAAATAATCTACATGCATTTCTGAAATAAAAGTAATCTATAACTATGATTACAGTTATTTCTTAATTGTAAACCCTCCATGTTTTCTTCCAAAATTGCTATTTTTGCGGAGGGATTATTAGGTGAAGAGCAACATTTTGAGCCAAAATCAGGGACAGTTGAGAGGTTTGGCTATGCCTAATTCTATAAAGCAATTTGCATGTATGTACCACTCAACCTGTTAATGCAGTAAATCTGGACAAGGCCAAATATATTGGGGAACATATAAACAGTACTAAAATTGCTCTTGTATAAACTGAGACAGTTGATAGAACAACAAGTCTTACTTTAGCATGCATTGGTTATGAAGTCTGAAACTCAGTGTGTCATTATTTAGTGACTTAATTCCTAAATGATTTGCCACAAATTTTATGAGGAACAAACCAAAAATAAGAAGCAAAAATCTATTCATTCTTTGAAAATCTGGACAGTTGGGAGGTATAGTTCAGCTGGGGCTGTCTAAGTTTGCCGCTCTTCCCCCTCATAAAATCATGGTCAAATGGAGCCTCCTCCTGCAGCCATTCCAATGATCCCATTACTTGGCTATTTCACTCCATTTACCATAAACACTAATGTGCATACTAATTTACTTCTTTGATGATTTGGACTTCATTTGAAAGTTTTATTTTGCATTTTACAGCACAAACACCAAGCCATCTGCTAAACAAACTTAGCATTAAAACTTATCTGCCCTTGAAACTCACATTCATTGAAATAGTATTGAAACCCACATTCAAAGAAAATACATTTTACCAGTGGCAGATAAAGATTAATTCTGGGCTGTTTTCAAATCATAGGCCCCTTGCATATGAAAAATACATATGCTCTTTGATACACCTTCCTATTGTTTTGAACATTTTTCCAGTAAACAATGAAACAAAATGCATGCACCAATAATGACAAAACTGCCCAGTTCAGAACATTTCCTTCATCAAAGTCTACTCAAACTTCTACAGTCCACAATTATAAGTAAATATGCACAATTCTACAGTCCACCATTATCAGTAAATATGCACAATCTCTGAAGTAAAAAAGTCATATAAATAATTCCACATTAAATAAATCTGTAACTAATGAAGAGGATGCTGCTAGCAAAAACCTTTATATTTCATGGTTTAATCGAAAAATAAAGTGTCTGATGCCCCTGAGGAATAAATTGCCTATATTACATTAAAAATGATAAGCTAGTAATACTGCAATAGGAAATGGATGACAAACAGATAACAGGCTCATAGTTAGTATCAACGTTTTCAGTACAGCAGCATTCACCCCTTGTGGGAGTAGAACCAACAACCTTCTGCATCAAAAGCAAGTACACAACCTGTTGTGCTATTAACATTGCAAGCTGATTTTCCATAAGCAGCACTAAACTTCTCTTCCCCTGCAGCTCTCAGCTCCTTGTAAAATTTATTCAATACTCAACTGCATCTCAACTTTGCAGCACAAGAAATCTGGAAAAAGCCAAATTTATTGGGGGGGGGGCTCAAAAGGCCAAAAACCAGGGACGCATTTAAACATTGCTTGTATAATCTTGGAAAGTTGTAGAAAATGCTGTGTTACCACCATACATTTTACTGCCAAGGTCCCTGTGCAAAAGAGTCAGAACAACATACCACTATGCCAAATCACCTGCTTTGTGAAAGAAAAATGCTGTGTTACCACCATACATTTTACTGCCAAGGTCCCTGTGCAAAACAGTCAGAGCAACATACCACTACGCCATATCAGCTGCTTTGTGAAAGAGGAAGACTGAAACTTAAATGGCTATCATTTAATGAATTCAGTTCTCACCATAGCTGTCAACCTCAGCACAAAACACCTGGACAAACCCAGTAATGAGGGAATACAGCCCTCAGACATATTCAGTGAATTCAGTTCTTGCCCTAGTTGTCAACCTTAGCACAAAAAACTGGACAAAGCCAATAATGGGGCAATACAGTCCCAAAAATAAGGACAAATTTCAAATATTCATCTTATAAACTTAGAAAATTGCTAGAATAAAAGGTCGTGTTACTATGTATTTTCTGAAGAATATGAAGTCTGAAATTCAAATGCCTGTCAATTTTATTTAACATTTGTTAATCAGGACAATCTGACTTCGAACAAAAAAACAATTTTCAGCAGAGGCCCAGGAAGAAATAATGCAGACATGTCTTTATAACATGGGAGGACACAAAAGCAAACCCACACAAACACAGGGAGAGGATGCAGACCCCACACAGAAGGCACCCCAGCCAAGAATCAAACCCAAGAACCTGCAGCCGTAAAGCAACAATACTACCACTGCACCATCAAATATCAAGCATTGCAACATTTAGAAACCACAGATATTATGAGGAACAGATCAGATCAAATAGGAGGCAAAAATCTGCAATTTTTGTACAAATGGTGGTGGGTAGAGAATTCAGGTCCTTAACACCTGCATACAAGGTACAGGGTTCAAGCCTGAGCATCTCTACCCAACATCATTTGTTCTCTAGCCACCAGTATATAGTAACTGGGGCATTTTACACACACACACAGTCCCTACTTCTGTCTCTTTCTTTCACACAAACACACACACACAGTCCCTTCTTCTGTCTCTTTCTTTCACACACACACACACACACACACACACACACACACACACACACACACACACACACACACACAGTCCCTTCTTCTGTCTCTTTCTTTCTCACACACACACACCAGACACACACACATACAGTCCCTTCTTCTGTCTCTTTCTTTCTCACACACACACAGTCCATTCTTCTGTCTCTTTCTTTCTCTCTCACACACACACACACACACACACACACACACACACACACACACACACACACACACACACAGTCCCTTCTTCTGTCTCTTTCTTTCTCTCACACACACACACAGTCCCTTCTTCTGTCTCTTTCTTTCTCTCGCACACATACACAGTCCCTTCTTCTGTCACTTTCTTTCACACACACACACACACACACACACACACACACACACACACACACACACACACACACACACACACACACACACACACACACACACAGTCCCTTCTTCTGTCTCTTTCTTTCTCACACACACACACACACACACACACACACACACACACACACACACACACACACACACACACACACACACAGTCCCTTCTTCTGTCTTCAAACAGTAAACACTAAGCACCATGCATTCAAACAGTAAACACTAAGCACCATACATTCAAACAGTAAACACTAAGCACCATACATTCAAACAGTAAACACTAAGCACCATACATTCAAACAGTAAACACTAAGCACCATACATTCAAACACTAAGCACCATACATTCAAACACTAAGCACCATACATTCAAACACTAAGCACCATACATTCAAACAGTAAAAACTAAGCACCATACATTCAAACAGTAAAAACTAAGCACCATACATTCAAACAGTAAAACCGAAGCACCATACATTCAAACAGTAAAAACTAAGCACCATACATTCAAACAGTAAAAACTAAGCACCATACATTCAAACAGTAAAAACTAAGCACCATACATTCAAACAGTAAAAACAAAGCAGACATACATTCAAAAAGTAAAAAGCACCATACACTTACCTGTCTGTTCTCCATAATATCCAACCAGCGTACATCCTGCCCGCGCAATACTCCAAAGAAAAGACCCGCGAGATTGACATCCAAACCCCTAATTCCCGACTAGACCCGCGAGATTGAAATCCTAATTCCCGACTGCTGCTGTTGCAGTCCGGCCCCAATGCATTCTTCCAGCGAGTCTGTGCACTTTAAAAGTGCACAGGCATCTCCTTGTGTTTCCCTATCGGGACTGCTGGACTGCCTGGAGCATGCGCATAGACTCACAGTAGTCGGGACTACTGCGCATGCGTGAAGTCCGCGAAATTTTAAAAACTTTTTTTTTTCTATTTTTTTTATTTTTATTTCTTTTTGTTTTGAGGGGGCTGCAGTCCGGTAGTCCAATAGCACGGGCCGCCCCTGCAGATCACTAAAGGTCCCCATACTGTTTTAAATCCTTTGCTTAGGTTACCTCCATGTGCCCTGTTCATAAAAAGACTCACAGCTACGATAAAAAAATAATTTCATCTCTACCCCAATATGTGATAGCTTTATATTTCAAAGACTTCCTCACTTTTGAGTAAATTCTTCTTTTCAGTTAAGCTAAGCCCACAAATCCATACCATTAAGAAGGACCCGGATGAGTACATCAGCACCCATGTTTTAATGTGGAATCCAGGGTATCAAGCTCTTTGATTGCCAGTAAGCCTTGAACCTGTTCTGATCTGTGAAGCTATGACTCTGTAATAGGAAAAAGCCCATAATGGAAGGATGCCACAATACTTCACTTAGTTGGATATTTCCTCTGATCGCTTCATTAGATGAAGTAAAATTAAGCAGTAATTTTTAAAGTTTAGGTAGCTTATTCAAGGTGGCAATGTTATCCTTATACTGATGGCTTTGGAACTAGAGAAACATCACAAGGATGTGAATTTTGAGGAAGAAATGCCCTGTGAGGTTGAATGAAAGATTATGCCTCAATCCACTGACCTTGAAAATATTACAACTATAATGTGACTTCATGTTAATGAAGGGAGTGCTTTGTTGGCAGAAATTACTCATGATTTGTAATACCTGATAGGGCTGTTGGCTGGATATCCTAGATGGCAGGAAATGTATGAAGCTGATGACTGAAATTTTATACAAGCAGTATGTCACCATGATGCTGATTAAGCAAAGAGCTGAAAGGGTTAGAGAGAAATCTAATGAAACTTAGATGCATATGATTTATGTACAATGGCAGTTGATATTAATGGTAGACAAAGCTTGGAAAATACATTTTTTTTTAGACTGGGCGGTGTACTGGAAGGTGAACAGTGTGTTGATTTGTTGAACTTTGTTAAAACAAAGATGTCACTTTGGTCTAGTTTTGTGAAGAATTCCCTTGGTATTCAAGAAAAAGTGTGGCTGTCGTCTGTCTAGTCATAAAGGAAATACAGTAAACCAGGTGTAATTTTAGTTTAATTTGTGTTTTGGTGTGAAAAAGAATAAGTGCCATAGACGTTGCATCAGCTGTTTTACAATGTTTCATTGACCCATATGATCATGATTACTCTGAAGTTAGGCAACAATACTGAATGCATTTCATAGAGGCAATTAAAGAATGAAAGTGTTAAAATATAAAAATGTAGACTGATTTTTTTTCCTGGCAGTACTGAAAGTGTTTTTATTGGAAGGAATGCTGATGCTCACTGGAGCAGAGGAGTTGGGGGCTGGAGGTGGGGGACAGGTTAGAGGAGTTGCAGTCAACTAATAGCACAGAAGAACAGAGAGCACTAGTTCCTTTAATTGGTAAGAATTGATGCTTTTGGTGAGAAGAACATTCCAAGCAAAATGAGACAGGAAATATTTTTTGGTGTGCTATGGCTGGAGCTCATTGGTTTGACAGTATGACTCCAGCTAAATTTTTATTTATTTTATTTATTTAACATTTATTTTACCAGGATAAGTCCAACTGGACATCATGTGTCCTTTTTTAGTGGAGTCCTGGGGAGAAAAACTCCAAAGAAATAACAGTGTATATACATGCTTTAGATAACAATAAAACTGGCATACAAGATAAGAGAAACAATGAAGTACAAAAAACAATTATGGGATTATTAGTCAACACTAGTCTGCCTGTTGGTTACAGTATTTCTGAATGATGTCTATACAGGGTTAATAATATGGTAAACATGGATTTGTATGTTAAAGTGTTTTATATATACCATTGTGAACAACATGTTTCCACTGGAGCATCTTAATGGCTGGAATTTGACTTTATCATTGTAGACAATTAGATTTTTTTTTATTCAGGCAATAGTAGCATTTGGTATCACTGAAAAGGTTTGCAGTCTTATACTGTCCAAATCCAGATCTTTTGGCAAAGATAGTTTATTTAGTGTAATGATGGAAGATTGTTTTCTGTTCGGTTGTTTTTCTTGTAGTTCATATTGGTGATGGACTACATCAGCAGACAGATCAACAAAGTTGCTGTATGCAGACGATGTGGCATTACAGACTCTGATCAAGAAATTCAACAAAGGGTAGGGGAATGGAATGCAAAATTGAAGGCAGATGGGATGAAACTAAGCGCAGATAAGACTGGTAATGACAGCAAATTGGGGAAATCAGAAGAAGCTGAGAATTGAGATAGAATGGAAGATAATGGAACAGGTTAATAGCTTCAAGCGTCTGGGAGGGGTGGTTGAGGAGGAGGGATGTCTGAATGAAGAGGTCAAAGCTAGGATCAGAGGGAACTTCCATGATGGCTGCACATTGAGTAACAGCTTAATTCTAGATCTCCCATTGTGAAAACAGAAACTTAGCAGAGAAAGCCGTGAACCTAGATTTCTAAGTAAATTTCAGTAACTGGCTAGCAAGTGCACTGCCTGGATGCTAGCGGAAAAAAGAAATACAGAGAACTTGAAGGAAAATTAGCTACAAAAGGCAACAAAAAACACTAGCTTGGAAAAGTACTAGAGCTGTTCAGCAAAACTTGGTGCAAGCTCCAGACATGACTTCCGTTAACCTAGAAGAAAGTATAAGGCAGCTACACATAGACCTGATTAAAATAAATGAAAAACTCAAACAAAAAAAGGCTAGAAAAAATGGAAGAGGCTTTAAACAAATATTCAGATAAGTTGGTAAAAATGCAAAACTCAAAGGTCAAAATGAAGAAAGGGCTGGCTGAACATGAAACTGCACAAGAAGAGATGTTTCAAAAATAATAGAATTAGAGGACAGAGCACGTAGGGAAAACCTGAAATTTTCAGCTGTACCTGAGAAGCTGAAAGAAACAGACTATATTAATTTTATGAAGGCACAAATAACCAACTGGACTGATATTCCACAATGGGAATTGTTAATTGAAAGGCAACATCATATCTATGCTCCAAACCTGGCTATGAGAAAAGAATCTAGACCTTTAATAGTAAAGATGCAATCTTACCAGCAGAAGGAGTTGATTCTGACAAAACTGTGGCATAAAGACAAAATGTTAAAAGTGGGAGACAGCAGGGTGTTTGTGGAGAATGACTACTCATTGTACACTGGGCAGAAGATGAGTAAATGTCTCCCATTATTCAGGGAAAGTTGCGAAGCAGGCATAAGATTCAAACTGCTGTACCCAGCTATCTTCAGAATATTTTTCCTGGAGAGACAAAATCATTTTTAGATGAAGTACATGATAAAGTAGAAATACAAAAGTTTGACCAACAAAAGAAGGAGATTCTGCATCTTGTTCTTCTAGTAATAAAGACTACAGAGAGACTGTGCCAGTGAAACCTTTTCCAGTGTTTCAATGGAAAATGTTTGAGAGAGGGGGAAAAGAGCACAAGAGTTGATTAGAAAAATTGGGAGTATGTTGGAAATGAAGCAGACACAGGGTTTAGGAGATGGAGATAAACATGAATAGAACAGGAAAATCTAGAAATATTGGACTTTCGTGGACTTTTGACTTTAAAGCATATGTCCTACTTCATGTCATTAATGTTCAGGAGAGGGGAAGAGGAGGTAGAAAGTTAACTGCAAGTAAAACAAGTTTTTTCCTTAATAGTACTATTAGTTGGGGCATGATTTCTTTGCATGTTATAATATAAAGATTTTTTCAGTTAATTTAAGTTTAATGGGTATACTAATACAAATAGGTGCTCCTGATATTTTCTTTTCTTTGTCCCTTCTTTGCTGTTTCTCCTTGCTCAGTTTTAAGAAATGTAGATGCTGCAATGTAAAGAGAAAATAAAAGAGCTAGTTAAAAGTGCATGACAAAAGAAAAATTTGTGTGATTTTTCTCATTCTTGCATAGGGGAATGACTGGGTTGAGGCCATTACCTTAATGTAGTAAAAAATAAATGAAAAAGAATATTGAATATTATAATGCTTTTTTCTAGTAAATAGTTTTGTGTCTGGTTCTCATGTTTCTAGCAGACAATCTGATAAAGAGAAATTACTTGGAGAAAATGTTTTCTGAATGTATTCAAGTGTTTTCTCAACTGAGAGAGCTGTAAAGATAAAATCAAACCAGACAGCACTTAATTAAACCACAGGCTGTACAATGCATCTTAGCATACACAACCTTTCTTTTAGGTTAACTCGAGTCTCTGTGTGTGGCTGTCAGTTTAGAGTATTTTTTTTCCTATTAGGCGGGTAAAACTTTAATATTTGAACATGTCCATAGTTTAGTGTGTCATTATTAATAGGTTTGGGGGGGTTACTGGGTGTATGTGTGTATTTTTGTTTGAGGGTTTTCAATAAAAACAAGTTATGTAAGATGTGACATAGGCTCACATGATGACAAAAAACAACTGTATAAAAGATTAACCTGCCAAACAGTACATGCATGTAACACAGAAACTGAAACTATACATTTAACAAAAAATCTGTTATACATAAAGGGTGGGAATAATATCTGAAGAATATGAGGCTTTCCATAATGTTTTTAAACCTTAATCGTCTCACGGATAAATAGAAAAAAGAAAGAGTAGTGAACTATATTAAAATTGTAGCGTGGAAATAGCGATGCTACAGGAGACACAATTGGAAAGAACTGTACATGTGAATTTGACAAAAAAAGTTTTCAAAATGGTTATTCGGTGGAATACCTGAAGAAAAGGAAGAGAGTAATACCTGTATAATAGATTAGGTTCATATATTAGTACTAAGCTAACTGCCCTTGCGAGACATTTTTTTTAAGCCTAGCCAATTATCCCTTGTGAGACTCGAGCGCTGCACTTTGTGTTTGTAAGGCAAACACCTTAACCATTAGGCCACCCTCCCAACCCCTAATTTCAAGAGAAGCTACAATAGTACTAGAATAGGATAAGAAAGACAATAATGGTAGATTTGTAGTACAAAAGGGTTACTGCCAAGGGCGGAGGATTACTCTGGCATGTATTTGTATTCCACCAAAACTACAGTAATGGAGCTTAAGAAAATTCTGGGAGAAATAATCAGATGTTCTTCATCTCACATTGCTGCAGTCATAACCTGTGGGTAGTCCGCTGTCCTCGGTCGGCCCGAATCCCAAAGTATTAGGCTGGCGTCGGTCATGGTCGCTTAGATCTGACGTCAATGCTTGGTACTAAAGCGCATGACCGACGTCATATCCCCAGTCTTTCTTGCCGCATGGTCCGAAGCAGAAGCAGCGTTTGCAAGTGCCGTTCGGCATCCTGAAATTTTCGTATTCTGAGTTTCAGACCGAAACCAAGTTGGGCTAAGTACCCCGTTGGGGAATATTTTTGTCTTTTCTTGCCTCAGTTTAATCCGGATGTCAGAAAAAGTGAATAATTGTATTTCTTGTGGGAAAAAGATACCTCATAGGGATTACCACTCTCTCTGTATCCCTTGAGGAGGATAGATTTCTAAAGAAATTGATGAATATATTTGGCATGGAAGATGTGAATTTACATATTATTCCCCAAGATACAAAAACTGAGGTAGGCTAGACAGAATTTACGTTTCAAGGGAACATGTGTATTGTATTGAAGGTCTTTATATGCACCCAATAACTATTTAATGTCATGCACCAATAATAACTAAAATAAAAACACAGGGTAATGAAATAAAAATGAGGCAGTGATGCTTTCCCACCTATCTGTTGAGAGAGGAATTTAAGAAAAGGGGAGTGGGAATTATTCAGGATCTATTACAGAAAATAGAAATTTCTTCTGAAAATATATTTAGGAAGTGGGATAACATTAAAGTGGAGTTTAAAAATAGGGTGAAAATAAAAGAAAGGGAGATATGGTTAAGAAGTAAGAAGAATTATTTAGATGGACTGACAAATGTTAATGTATTGCAAAATAGGGGGACTCTCATAGAACAAGTAGATGAACAACTGCAGAATGCTAAACAGAAAATAAAGGATTACCTCAATAATACGCATGAGTTTAGAAAGTTTGCTTTTAAGCAACAATTTTTTGATAACTCTAGACCACAAAAAAGACTCAGGCAACAAAAAGTAGAAAGAGTTGTCACCAATCTTGTGGAGCCTTTAACAAGGAAGATAACAAGGGTCCTGTAAAAGTACTAGAAATATTTTGGAAATTGTATGAAAGTCTGTTTAAAGCAGAGAAATATGAAAACCAAGAAAAGGCACAAATGGAAATGTTTATGGAATAATTAAATATGCCAAGGTTAGAGGTAGAGGAGGCTCAGTTACTAACAGGATAGAAGTAGATGAGATAAAATTGTTATGTATAACCAATCAACAGGAAGGTCCCCAGGAATAGATGGTATTCCTGTGGAAGTTTGGAAGATGAGAGGGAAAAAAACTGATAAGGATCTGGAAGGTTTTGTTTAACAGTATTTTAAGAGGAGAAGTACCAGCATCCTGGAAGAAAGTGGCAGTAACTGTAATACTTGAAGAAAAATCAGTGATCCATCAGCTACAGCTGCATACAGGCCCAATTCAATACTAAACCAAGATTGTCAAGTGTTTATGTTTATAATGGCTAAAAGAATGGCAAAAGTGATGCCAAAATTGATAGAGATGGGTCAGTGTGGTTTTGTGGAGGGGAGGAAAACATTTGACAATGTTAACAAAACACTGTTGATCCAGAGGGAAGCAGAACATAAGAAAATACCACTGTTGTTGGTAGGTTTTAATGCAGAGAAACATTAGACAAAGTAAGCTGGGACTTCATGAGTAGCGCAATGGATGCATTTCCATTCCCTGATAAAATTGTAGGGTTGATTAGGAGGATGTATGCCAGATTGGAGGTGAAAATTAAACTGGGTGGGGTCCTCTCTGATAATCTCTGCTTGAGCAGAGGAACCAGGCAGGGGTGTCCTCCTTCCCCGTTGTTATTTGCATTATATTTAGAACCATTGGCAATGAAAATAAGCGACTCAGAAATTCAAGGATATAATTGGTATGGTAGTCAATAAAAACTGGGTCTATTTGCAGATGACATTATTTTCTTTCTGACAAAACCAGAAAGGGACATTACAGTGTTGTGGAACATATTGATACAATTACATAGTTTTATCAACCTGAGAAGAAGTTGTAGATAGCAATTAATAAAGAGCTGAAGGACTTTATCTGGGAGAGAAAGATGGCAGGAGTAAAATGGGATAAGCCAATTCTTCCAGTAAAACAGGGTGGATTGGGATTACCCAATTTGAAGGGGTATTTCAGAAATACACAGCTAAGGCTCCTACAGATAGCAAAATCAGAAAAACGATAATTCAAAGTGGAAAGGGATGATGTTGAAATGGGGGAAACTCAAGAAACAAAGAGAAACTGATTTTGGATGCAAACCTTTAAGGAGAATAACAGTAATCATACAGAATATTATATCCGTAAAGTAGCAGAAAGTATTCTAAGAACTAAGCAACACGGGAATGGAGAAAGGAGATTTTCCTGAGAGGGATGACTACAATTAGGGATATAGACAATAGTCAGGAGGGAGCTGGTAATTGGAGAAAATTGGCAAATGAACCAAGGTATTGGGAGCAAATAACTAGAGAGCAAAAGAGGATAGAATGAGAAGATGCCAAGAATTTATTTGGACTGCGGGTTACGGATTGCTTTCCCTGTCAGATTGATATTAAAGTATAGGCAAAGAGAAAGAAATGGAGGGTCCTAAATGAAAGACCAGCACTGGTAGAGTTTTTAGTATAATCTAGAACAGAAGTTGCCATTAAAAAAGGAATAATTAGTAGAGCATATAAAATATTGCATACTAACTATAAGAATCAATCAGAAGAGGTTAAAAAGGATTGGGAAGAGAGACTGGATAAGGAATTCACAAAGTAACAATGGGGGGATTTGTGTATGTTTGCCAAATATGCAACAAAGTCTAGAAGATTTAGGATCTTTGCTTGGAAGTGTTTACATAGGTATTTTTATACCCCATGTAGACTCCAAAAAATGTTTCCTCAGATGGACAGCAAATGTTGAAGGTGTGATAGGGAGAAAGAGATAACATGGAAAAAAAATTCTGGAAGTGTAATGAGTTGGCGTATTTGAAAGATTCCCTGTTGGAGATATTGGGTGAGCAAACTGGTTTACCTAAGGAAATGATTTTTTGAGTTGCGATACAGATCAAAATTTCCTAGACATAGTAAGGCCTTGCTGAGACTAATTATGATGGCTGCCGAAAAAGCAATTACTAGAAAATGGAAATCAAAGTCTAAACCAACTTTACTTGAAGTAGTGAAGATAGTAATAGATAAAACAACTGGCACTAGGATCTTAATGTTTAAGTCCAATACTGCTTGTAACATGTAGTCCATTCAGATCCTGGGCCTATTAACTGAACTCTGGAATACCGGCATAAGTCCTTAGGCTCTCCGGCTAAGTCCACCCACTCCTCCTCTTCCTCCAGATCATTCAGGAGTCCGTTGCCTTTTGACATGGACAGGATACTGAGGAGATTCCTTAAAGCCCAAATAGAGTTGGGGCTTCTGGCTTCCCTATCCCATTTAATCATTCTTCTCTTCCATTTGTGGCTTTGGAACCTTAGGACCCAGACACCTGTGGTTAGATCCTGACAAGGCTGAGCATTCCCATTTTCTTGACCATTTCAGGTCCCTAGACTGCTCTGTTCCTCCACTCTTGGACCAGAGTGGACCCTGTGCCAGAGTGGTCGGTGCCGGCTCCACAGGAGTTGGATCAGGTCCAGTATTTTTGGACCGGTCTCTACCCGTTAGGGCTTGATAGTTCTGGACCAGTATCATCTGTGGGGCATATTGTTGTGTTGGGGCTCGTTCCTACTCTCTAGGGACTTCATCCTCCAAGATGGAGATGAGACCTCTTCTAGCCCCTCAGCCTTCTGGGTGGTAGAGAGGACCTTCTCCATGACCAGAATTTCATCTCCTGCCCCTCCGGGTTCATCCTTGCCTCTCTGTACTTTGGGTGGTGAAGGCTGTCATCATGTCCAGGGTCAGCCCCCCCATTTGAGCCTTCAGGAGGCTTACTCCCCTTAAAGGGTCCCTGCTTTTTCTGAGTCCTCCCTGGAGCCCCCCATGGAGGAGGTACCTCATAAGAGAAAGTGCAAGAGGAGGCACTTGGACTCCCCTTTGAAGTCCCTTACTGAGGACATGGACCTTGATGTAGGAGATGGGTCCCCAAGATCACCACCTGATGATGTCTCCTTTGGGGACATCCTTGAAATCTTGAAGCTGAAGGGTGGATGGTCTCCCCAATCCCTGTCTTCGGAGGAGTCTGTGTTTCTGAAGGCCTTCAGGATGGGCCTGTCTACTTTCTGGGTGTCTCCCCCTGTCAACGAGTCAGTGGATCTTATCACCAGCAGGGCCTGGAAGGAGCCCAACACTGTGGATCCAGTTCCCAAATGAGCCGATACGTTCCTCAGCCCTTCTGTGGACCAGCCCTTCTGGAGCAAAGGAGTTCCAGTCGATGCCATCGTGGTTTTTGCTGCTACTGAAAAGGAGCTGGCAGAGCAGAGTTCCTTGGTCCGTCCCCCAAACAGGGAGTCCTGAGTGGTAGACCATCATGGAAAGCATGTGTACTCCTCAGCCATTTTTGGACTGAGGGCAGTCAGTTACTTGGCATACTTTACTCGCCTCTAAAGGGATTTGGTTAAAGAACTCTCCACGTCCCTTACAGAGTTATTGTTAACGGAGGATTTCAAAAACATGTCTCCCAAGCTTTCTACTCTTAACTTCCCTCACCACTTCCTTGTTGAGGCTAATTTCAAATGCTGTGGAAGCTACCTCTTGAGTGGCAGGTGCTGGCATAACCATAAGGCGTCATGCTTGGTTACATTTACGTGGGTTTGTGGAACCCTTCAAAGCATCTTTACCAATGCCCCCTTTGATGGGTCCACCCTCTTTGGGCCCTCAGTGAAGGACATTTTGATCCACAGTGAGCAGGAGGGGAAAACTTTGTGGTTGGGATCAAGCTTTCTACTCATCGGGGTCTTTCTCCATGACCCAGTGAGGAACTAAGAAGATAGTGTTCCGTAAGGCACAGTCTCCCTTTCAGGATGCTCCTGATGAGTCCTCTTCCAGAGGCAGGGTTCATAGGTTCATAGGTTGGTACTAGGCTATCGGCCTTAGGGCCTATGCAAGCCTAGCCATAACAATTCCCTGGATATTTCTTCCCACAATATTTACTGCTCTGGACCCCTGTCTAGCAGGGCGACTGACATTATCCCTGGGGTGAATTTCCTATCTCCCATCCAATCATCAAGATTCCTTTTGAAGAGGGCCAATGAGGCGCTCTGCTTGACATGTATGGGCAGTCTATTCCAGAGTATGGGGAGTCTCTGGGTCAGGAACCTATCCCTCCAGCATGTTTTGTTCATTGTGATGACAAGGTTTAGATCCCTGGAACATGTGCCTCTGAGGGATTGGGATTTCTTTAAGTGGAGCATGTCCAACAGCTCAGGGTTTGACATGGTTGTGTATGTTAAGCAGAGATCGCCTCTGAGTAGACGATATGCCACAGAGTATAGCTGGAGGTCAGCATATGGTATCTGCTTTAGGCCTGTGATTCTTTTAGTGATGTATTTCTTTGGCCTTTCCAGCTGTTGCAGATGTCTTGTGAGGTGCATACCAAACGGGGAATTATACTCTATAATGGGTCTAATGAGGGATGAGTACAGTGGGACAATGACCTCCTTTTTTCTGGATGAAAAGCCCTTAGTGATGAGGTGTGCCACATAGAAGGATATCCTGACTGTTGTGGTGATGTGGTTATCGAAAGTGAGACCACTGTCCACCTGTGTCCCTACGTCTCTCATCACACTTTCGATGTTTAGATGCCTACCACCTATGTGGTAATTCATGGGTACATGTTTTTTTCCAAAGGGGATAACTATACATTTCTTGGCATTAAGCTTGAGCCAATAGCTGTGGCACCAGGCATCTGTTTCTGTAAACCCCTTTTGTAGAATATCCACATCATTTGGGGATTCAATAATGGCTCCCAGTTTGCAGTCATCTGCGAACTTTGTTAGCCAGAGTCTCTTAGTGTTGGCCTGTACTTCAGAGAAGTAGATGCCAAACAAGAGTGGTCCCAGGACTGAACCCTGAGGTACTCTACTTGTTACATGTCTGGAACTGGATTTGGAGTCAGCTACTTTCACAGTCTGGGTTCTGTCAGTAAGCCAGGTGGCAACCCATCGAGTGGCGTAGGGATTTATGCCCAGCTTAGTAAGTTTATCTATGATTCCAGAGTGGGGGATGGTGTTGAAGGCCTTGCCGAGGTCCAAATAGGCTGTTTGGACCGCCTTACCCTCGTCCACAGCTCTGGAGACTGATTCGAAGAAGTCAATCAGATTCAGGAGACAAGATTGGTCCTTCACAAACCCAAACTGGGTGGGGTCCAGTGTTTGAAAGTTGGCAACGTCTTTGTTTATAAGTTCCATGATGATGTGTTCCATGCCCTTGCAGATCAGGCTTGTCAGACTGATGGGACAGTAGTTCCCGAGATCCAAGGCGGATCCTCCCTTGTGGAGCAGGATAACTGTAGCTATGCACCACTCAGTGGGCACGAAGCCTGAGGTGAGGCTATGATCAAGTGAGATTTCAATGGCCAATACCTCCCTAGAGGTGTGGGGGGCAGTACATAATCAAAGCTCCAGGGAACCCTTCTCTGAACAGCCTGTTTGCACTCCTGAGACATTGCCTGACTGCTCTATCCTGGAGGCAGTTGGGGGGGGTCACATTTCATTTCACCCACTAGCCTGGACAAACATTACCTGCAATCAGGGGTGTTAAACATCATTTGCAGGGACTATTTCATTCCCTTTTCAGATCTCCCTCCCATACGCAGATACCTCCCAAACGTTCCACCCAGTCAGAGGGAGTTGGCCTTCAAGGAAGTTATCAGCAACTTTTTCAAAAAAGATCCATCCAAGAGGTACTAGCAGAAGTAAGAGGATATCACTCTTGCTTCTTTTCAGTGCCATAAAAGATGGGGGACCTACGTCCTATTTTGGATCTCAGTGAGCTCAATCTGTCAGTCAAAAAGTCCACGTTCTAGATGGTCACTGCTCAGTCCATTCTGCCTCTTACGCAAGGATGACTGGATGTGTTCCATGGATCTCCAGGACACCTACTATCACATCAAGATAGACAGGTGTTCCAGGTAACATATTCACTTCTGGTTAGGAGCCAATCATTACCAGTTCAGAGCCCTACCCTTTGGTCTCACCAATGTCCCCCAGGGTGTTTATCAAATTCATGGCAGTGGTAGTGGTTCACCTGTGGCAGCATGGTTTTCTTGTCTTTCCATACCTTGATGATTGGCTTCTCATGGCACCTTCGAGGCATTGACTTTCACAGGAAATTCATGATGTCCTTATCTGTTTCGATCAGTTGGGGATTACTGTCAATCTTTTGAAATCAAATCTGGTCCCCACGCAATGGTTGGAGTTCATAAGAGCCCAGCTAGACTCCATCTTAGAGATTACAGCATTGCCTCTACACAGAGTTCAGTTGATCCAGGAGCTGGTCAGGCAGATATTAGACCTTTTGCCTCACCAGGTTCACTTGATCCTTAGGACCCTAGGATCCATGGCCACAGCCATTCATCTTGTTCCCCTGGCAAGGTACCATATGCGAGTTTTGCAGTGGACCCTTGGAGGTTCAATGATTTGTTCTGTTTCAACCCATGTCCATGTCCTTAAAATTGACACCTATGTGCAGATGACACATTCTTTGGTGGTTTCAGTCTTAGGATCTCCTTGTGGGCAGGCCCATTTCTTTTCCTTTGCCCAAGGCCACAGTGACAACGGATTCTTCCCTGTTGGGATGGGGATGGGGCATTTCCAGGGGAGAAATGTCCAAGTCACATTGTCCCCATAGAGACCACATAAACAATGACTACACATAAACATTCTAGAGATTAGAGTGGTTCTACTAACATTGCAAGCCTTTCAGGACTGTCTCCTTCTAGGGACAATTGCAGTTCAGACGGACAACATGGCTGTGGTCTGGTACGTCAATAAGCAGGGGGGGATCATGATCTTACTCACTGTGCAGAGAGGCCATGAGGGTGTGGGAATGGATGATGGCCTCCAGGTGCTTTCTTTTTGAATGCATATTCCTGAGGATTCCAATGTGCTGGCCAACAAACTCAGCAGATTCATCTTGAGTCCTCACTAGTGGTCACTCAATCCATAGTGGCAAGGCAGATTTTCGACTGCTGGAGTCAGCCATGCTGCAACCTCTTTGTCTTCCCAGAAAACGACAAGTGCAGCATGTACTTTGCCCTGATCCCCCTTCGGGGGAGTCTCCCAGGGATGCTGTAGTCCATGATTGGTGTCCGGGTCTCCTTTACACTTATCCTCCTGTTCGTCTAATTCCCAACGTTCTGCAGAAAGTGCAATGCCTGAGGGCATCCCTAATCCTTATTGCCCCTTTCTGGCCTCATCAACTGTGGTTCATCTGAAGTATCCTCCTTGGGTACTGGATCCTCTACTGGATGTGATCTCCCATCCTTTGGGGATTCTTCTTCCAAATCTTCGGACACTTTGTCTAACTGCATGGTTTCTCCAATTCCAGTGATTTTGAAGCAGTCCAGGCTGGCGTCTCCCATTAAGCGTGTTATTTTAGCCTCCCAGAAATCTTCCACCTGAAAAGTTTACAGTAGTTAAGTGGAAAAGGTTTTCCATCTGGGCCAAAAGCAGGAATCTGGATCCCTCTTTTGCCTCTGTTTCATATAGCCTTTTGTTTTTGTACTCATGTTTTCAGGCAGGAGCAAGTTTCTCTACTATTAAGCTTCAGTTGGTAGTGATTTCTAACTTTCATGAAAACAGTGAACCTATGTTTTCATCCAGGCTTTGTAAAGCATTCATTAAGGGGATCTTCCTGCTAAGACCACCTATTAAGGATCTCTCACCTCCTTGGAACCTGACTTTAGTTGTGCAATCTCTGAATAGGAGTTCTTTTGAGCCTGCTAGTTCATGCAATCTCAGATTCTTGTCATGGAAAATGACCTTATTGGTTACCATAACTTTGGCTATGAGGGTTTCAGAACTGCAGGCTTTTTCCATTGCTCCTCTGTACATGATCTTTCACAAGGACAGAGTATCTTTTTGGATGAATCCCTCTTTTTTGTGCAGTGTTGCTTCTGAATCCAATCTAAACTAATGCATTCAGTTGCCAGTGTTCTTTTCTAATTATTCCAACAAAGGAGAATGCATTCTACATACTTTGGACATACACAGGCAACTTCTTTTCTGTCCACGTAGGACCAAAGTATTTCTCAAGCAAGATCAACTCTTTGTGGCGTTTTTGCCGAACAGACGTGGTCTCCCGGTTTCTAAGGTGACTATTTCTAAATGGATTTCTAGTTGCATCTCTACAGTCTATGACATTACACATCTTGAGATTCCAGGAAGCATCAAGGCTCATTCCACAAGGTCCGTGGTTGATTCCTCAGTGTTCTTGGCCAGACTTTATATTGATGACATTTGTGCTGCTGCCATTTGGTCTAATCCTCACACCTTTATATCTCATTTCAAGCTGGATTTGATCTCCAGGAGCAGGGCTTCCTTTGGCTCCACAGTGCTCCAGCATGTCCTTCCTTGAGGCCTCCTAGGGTAAGTGGTAGCTGGGGAATCTGACCCTACGGTGATGAATAATGACATGGATGACATCAGATAAAGAGTTATGTACTTACCATAGCTTGGCATCTGTGTTATCCTATGCCATTATTCATCACATTTCCCAACCGCCAGCCCCCTACCTTGTTGGATCTTGGAGGAAGTTGGCGGGTTTTTGGGTTGTGGACTCTTTCCTCTCCTGTTTTTGCAGGAGTAGCATGTATGGATATGTTAACAAACTCAATCTGAGAGTTATAGGGCAGCAGAGCATTATGGGAGAGGGAGGAGCTTGAGCCTTGGATCCGTCTGTTGAATGTTGCCGGCTTGAATCTGATGTCTGATCCAAGACCCTACTGTGATGAATAATGGCATAGGATAACACAGATGCCAGGTTATGGTAAGTACATAACTCTTGTTTTCTCCCTGGGCCTCTGCTGAAAATGGGCTTCAGCATATTCAGACTTTCCTGGTAATCAAATGTCAATAAATAAACAAACCAGGTAGTGGCTCAGAAGTATGTCCCTGTATTGTTACTGTTTGCCTTCTATCAGTAAGGCATTCCATTTTCTAATTAATCAAGTAAGAACTGCAATTATCTTTGACTAATGTATATATTACTTTATGAGGCAAGATGTCAAAATGCCTTGGCTAAATCCAGATAAATGACTACAGCTGCATCTCTAACTCCAGAATGTTTAATATGGGATCATAAAATTGTATTAACTTTGTTAAAGTTGATTTTCCTTTAGTAAAGCCATGTTGTCTGATATTGTATAAATTGTTTTTTATTTATCTTCCATTAACTCCAAAATACACCTCTCAAAATATGTACTTACTATTAAGGGCAGACTAACTGAACGATATTTATTAATTTCTGTTGTCTTTCCTTTTTTTAATGTAGAAGTAACAGTTGATATTTCCATGCTGCTGAAATAATGTAGTTTTTAAGCAGAGTATTAACTATGCTTTTTAGTGGTGTATATTACTTCTGCTAAGTTCATCTAAAGTATCACTGGAGTTTTATCTGGTCTTGATGTTTAAATATTCAGCTTTGTTAGTGCTTTGTTTATACTTTTTAATGTAATTACAAGACAGTTATATTGATTTATTCTAAATTGTAGTGATTTCCATATTTTTCCCAATGTTAGTAAAGTAACTGTTGAATTCATTAGCTGTTTCAGTCAGGTTAAACAACTTTTTATTGTTAACTTCAGTGGTTAAAACTGGGTTTGTTATTTTCCTTAAAGAACTGATGTAATATTCTTTTTTTATTTTTACAGTTTGCTGATATTTTTATAATTTCTTTTAATACACTTATGGACAAATTCATTAAAGCCTACACAGTCCATTTAGAAAACTTTTTTGTATTCGGTAAGCAGTTCAACACAGTCTATAGAGCTGTGCAGAGTCACGCAAACAAGGTAAACACTGTGGCATGCTAATTACAGCATAAGCAGGTGAACTATATACTGCAGAGGCTGAAATCTCATTTAAGAAAATTTTGTTTCAAGTTTATATAATATATTAATTAGCAAATGCTACTGTGAACTGTATGCATTACACAGAAGTGCACTGATGGCATGTCAGTTGTATGCTAATCTACTAATCCAAGCTGGAACAGCTATTCAACAAGCTATAAAGCAACCATGTAGACTCAGTGTTGGTTTTTCCTGTGAATTCCAAAATCTATTGGAATACAGCCATGAAAAAGAGTCTGCACAGAAATAATGTTAGGGGTTGCTGTTGATTTATTTCATGTGTAGCTGCAGCAGGCTGAATTCAGTGCTGCTGCTGTGGCTAGTAGACCAAGGCCAAGAAGGAGAGGAGTTTAACTTATCACAGTCTACATGACATGGAAAGTGTAGAGCACTATAGGGTGGATAGAGACGTACTACAGGAACTCTAACCTGTATCATCCTAAACTCAGATCCAGGGCAAACCAAGGGGAGCCCATCCAGTGGAGATAGAGGTATGTGTAGCACTTAGAATTTTAGTTACAGGTACCTTTCAGAGACCAACAGGGGACATGCTGGGAGTGTCACAAGCATCAGCATCCAGGATCCTTCATTAATTTCTGAATGTTATGCACCAACATGCCAGTGACCACATATATTTTCCCTGTACTCCTGAGGACAGGGGCAGAAGTATGCAAGAGTTCTACCCTGTAGCATACTACCCTGAAGTACCGGATGCCACAGATTGCACACATGTAAAAATTAAGGCACCACCCATGGAACAAGGAAGGCTTTACATACTGTAAATAGAAAGGGCTTCTACTCTATTAACTGCCAAGTTGTGTGTAATGCCAAGGGAATTATCTTGAACGTGTGTGCTGGCAATCCAGGCACTTACCATGACTCACTTATCTGGCACACCTCTCAAATGTATCAGATGTTCACGGGAGGATATCCCACAGGATCATTAACTGGAGGATGCAGGTTATGCATTAGAACCCTGGCTGATGACACCCATCAGAAATGCCTGCTGAAGAATGCTATAATGAAGCACATGCTGAAACTAGAAATATCACAGAGCATGAGTTTGGGCTGCTGAAGTCATGGTTCCATTACCTAGATACATCTTGGGGAAACCCTACAGTACATCCAAATACATGTACTGAAATATTCATTGTATGTACCATGCTACACAACATCATCCTAAGGAAACAGCTTCAGCAGGATCAAAAAGAGGAAGGGGCACACATCCCATTCCCAATGGCAAGGTCACCACAGCCACACACAGGTGAGGAGTCTGAAGGGGGACCAGGTGCTGCTGTGAGTGTAGGCAGACGTAGGTGTGCTCAGTATTTCCTTGCATTGGCTAAGAGATAACTCGTAACACACTCACTCACCACCTAAGGGGCTAAAACCTTTTTCCTACGCACATATATATAGTAACATTGATGCCTGGCAGTGCTCACAACCTTTACCTACCCATGTAATGGCCGTGTACTGCTAACATCAGACTGAGTCAGCCCTGAACTAAAACTGCTGCAACTGCTAGATTTGCAAGGTAAGTGTTGAAGCTGGAGTGTATTGTGTAATAATATGAATGACTGGCATATCTTTGCATGTTATTACTTGGTAATCTAAGCAAGTAAAAAGTGGGTGATTTGTATTGTACAGAAATGACCTTAACATATGACAACACAGACTTATGTAACTTATATGTGTCCATTATTAAGTAGTATGTGTCAGGCAACACAAATTCACAGTCATACCTCTCAAAAGTACTTATGGTCTCCGCATGCCTTCAGTTTAGCACCATATGTTTGTACTGACTTCACAACCCTGACAAGATCATTAGCAATATTGATGCAAAAACGTTTAATGCTATCAACCGTCTAACTTTTTAAGACCAATATAAGTCAAAGGTACAATTGCCACTTCAACATCACAAATCCAGATATAGTAAACACCAAGACAGCTATGCACCCTGAGCATCATACACAAAAATTGTGTATGCCTGAATCCAAAAGATAAAAAACAGGGATATGACACAGTTATCACTTGCGTGGGGTGTTTTCTGTGTGTGTGTGTGTGGTGGGGGGGGGGGTTGGGGGGGAGAAATCCTAGGCTGACACAAAAGGTCTGTGAGAGTGTGTGAGTAAGAAAGAGAAGCAGGCAGACATTTGGATAAAGTAACAAATGGCCAGTGAGATAGAATGAGTTTTAAGCTTCACTGCTGAACCATGTAACTGTTGTGTGTGTGTGTGTGTGTGTGTGTGTGTGTGTGTGTGTGTGTGTGTGTGTGTGTGTGTGTGTGTGTGTGTGTTTGTATGGGTATGCCAGGTGAAACTGGTGTGTGAGTGTCTGCATGAACACGGCCAAGCTCTGTGCTAGCTCTGCGTCTTAGTATGTGCAGGTGTGAGCCATGCATGGTAGAGGTGGTAGTTCATTGTTGTACACAACCACAAGAATTGGCTCTGCCAGGAGTTGCACTGGCATGTCCACGCCCACTGTCAGATGTACTGCTGCTACCTGAATGTGACTGATGTCTGCTGGACAGGCTGCCCTCACGAGGACACCCAGGACCATGAACCCCTGGTCTGCCACGTCTGGGTGTGGACAGCCTAACCACTGATGGAGCAGTGGAAGTACTGCCACTAAGAGAGCATGATGGGCATGGCAACATTGGCTAACAGCAGATGATGTGGCTGACCTATGCCCACAAAGATGCCATCCCCCCCTCACAGCAGACATTTTATCACAGACACCACCCATTCCAATGTGTTATTCATCTGATCCATTGTATTGGCAACATGGTAGAGACAGTCACATGTGTCAGCCAGTGCCAGATCTACAACCCTAAGCATTTCGCTAGAGGACCTATGGGAATGCGCCTGTGCCTCCATGACAGCCCTAAATATACATTGAGTGGCATGGGAAGAGACATCTGTATCAGGTGGAGGATGGAAAGCAGGCCAACTCCAAGCACCCCAACAACCCTCCTGCATGGCTCCTTGCCCATACTTTGGCTATGGCCAGAGGCAACAGGCACTGAAGCTGCAGTAACCACACTTCCCTGATTGATTGTTTCACCCTCCACCTGTCCAATATCTGAGTGCTCACTGGAATTGGGTAGGCATAGGGCTACTGGCTGTATCTGATGGAGTTACAGGGAGTAGCTGGATGTCAGTCTCAGAGTCAGATTCAAAATCTGCACTCCTGACTGTGCCTCTGTTTGGCCACCATCATCAGCGTCTGCTGATACTCTGATATCAGGTGGTAGAAGTCCCACACTTCCACTGTCAGGATCATCTTTGATAGTAAGCAGCAAACATAGGAAAACAATTAATACCTACACTACTATAGTCCAACATATGATAAACTAACAATGGTGTCACTATTACAGACAGTACAGTAATACACACAACAGTCTGAGACCAACATCATACACTAAATATGTCTTTGAACTGCTCATCAGTACTGACATAAAGATGATTGGTTTACCATGTGCAGATGATAGTATTCTCCCTTATGCTGGATGGTCGTGGAAGAAGTTAAGCAAAAAGTAAGGACATCATCATCACAATTAACAGTAATATAGGGGGTAAAACCTTTTGCCCTTTATATGTCCATTAACTATACTTTCAACAAGAACTTGGAAGACAAGTCCAACCTAAACCCCATGTGTAATCAGTTAGAATGTATTGTTAACCATAGCAATCTACAACCCTCCCCAACCAATTTCTTGTTAGAACTAACATACTGATGTAAATATTTTACTGTACAAGTATATTTAACAACTGAGATACATAAGCCTACCTAGAAGCTCCTCCTGGGACATACTTGCTGTCCCTGAACTAGCAGCACCAATGTCAAGTATATGCTGTTCTGTACTTTCCTGGAAGCTGTCTGGATCCGTGACAGTGGGCATGAACTCTTCATTTGCTGTTAGTGGTGGCTGTGTAGCAGACTACCCATTACCCATCAGATCACAGGCCACTGCTGCTGCTCTCTTCCTTGGAGATGAGATCATATCAGTGGCTGATCATATGTCTGCTGTGGCTATCTACTGCATTCATATCTGCAACTGTCTGCTGCCAAATTTGCATTCTGCTTGACATATCTTCACATCCCCTCTCAAGCAGAAAGGCACCATAATGCCTAAAAACTTACACAATGACCTGATTGTCAGGGTCACTAAAGGGTGTTTTTTTGGGGATTGAGATGCCTGGGTGCCATAGTCCTAGGTGTCATAAAATGCAACAGAAGGGTAATACACATGAGTATCACATTACTAAAGAATACCTGTTCCTAGATAAAACAGAAAAGGTAGCATTTCAGTATTACCCACTGGAAAAACATAAAACAGTGTAGATATTTGAAATATGAACAACAGGTGTTGTCGTTGTAACTTATTACATTCACACATAAAACAAAGCTGGATGCAAAACAAGGGAGAGTAACAATAGTAACATATCCTTGTTTGTAACCAAAGAACAAACCCAAAAAAGTAACAAAAGTGGCGCGTGGAAGGTGAAAACTGCGAAGACCAACAAAATCCACAAAATGTAAAAGTTAAGCACACAATTTTATTCGAATCGCTTTTCGTCCAGCTAGTAGCCAAACTTCTTCAGACATTTATTTACTTATTTAAAAAACGTACATAGCCCTAAGGCTTTTCTAATGTGTGCACATTCACCGTAAAAGACTTCTTAATTTTAAAGTACAAGACAAGGAAACTTTGTCATTCAAACCAGGAGCCCTGTACGATTGTAACTTTTAACTGCCAAATCAACTCCTGCCTTTCCAACAGGAGTTGAAACGGGACCCCTTTAACATCAGGCGTGATTTGATGTAATACTCTGAAAACAAAGGAGTGTGTAGGGTGTTGGTCACAGTGCTTAGCTAGAGAATTTTCCAACTTGTTTTTTCTTGTACTGTACAGATGCTTGTAAATCCTGTCTTTAAGTTTCCTGCCAGTTTTGCCCATGTAAAACGCAGGGCAAAGCTGACATGAGGCAAGGTAAACCACTGACGTAGATAAACAAGTGTACCTTCTTTCAAGATTTTATATCTTGTTGTTATTGGCAACACTACTCCCAGTTGCTAGATGTCCACAAAACTTACAAGACTCACATTTGAATGTCCCAGCAATTCTGCATCTAGCTTTTTTACTCATTTCCATTATACCCTTTAAGTTGTTACCCCTTTTATAAATTACTGTTGGTCTATCGCCTAACTTGTCAGTTAAATCCATCTCAAAGGTAAACACACTCCAGTTCCCTTGTAAAATTGAACTTATTGCTTCAGCCTCCGAACTAAATACTGTAATGAAACTCATCAGATGTTTTGACTTCTGGTCATCAAAGACAATCTCTTTACAGGAGGGGCTCAAACCAGTTATTTCACTTTCAACCTTATCCAAAACACCATGGTGCCCTGTCAATATAGGTTTGTAAATACCTGCTTTCCTTTTACTCCAAACTTCCTCAAAAATATCCAGTACCAACACCTCGGGGTACCCTCTCATCAAAAACATTGCCTTGAGTAATTCACATTCCTCGAGAAATCTGTCCTCTCTTGTTACCATACGTGCAGCTTGGACGATTTGGCCCTTTACTACAGATTTCTTCTGGTACTGGGGGTGGGCACTCATATAGGATAACATACAGTTAGAGTAAGTTTCCTTATGATGAATGGCAGCCACAAAACACTTATTAGAAACATCCTTACTTAACTCTATGTCCAAATACATAATCTTTTCATCAGTGCACTTATGAGTGAATTTCAAAAACTCAGTGTTGCCATTGATTCCCTCCAAGAAGCTGTCCACTTCTAAACTAATCCCATCAAACAAAATAAAGACATCATCATCTAAAAACCTTGTGTAAAACGTAATCCTCGTTTGGTTTTCAGGTACATTCAATCTATACTGGTGTTCCCATTAGGCCATTACAAGGTTCAAAAAACTGGCCCCACAGGGGGACCCCAAAGCCACCCCCACCTTTTGCAAATAAATATCATTATCAAACATCACAAAGTTGTTAACTAAAATGATGTCCAGCAATTTCTGAATCAAACGTACTTCCCCTCCATCAGCAACATGTGCCAGCATCCGTTCGACTACCCATTCTATACCTAAAGCATGTGGGACTGAAAAATATAAATTAATGACATCCACAGTTAAGAATTTTATATTTTCATGGTAAGGAAAACTTTCAATTGCTGCTAAAAAAGACCAAGCATCTTTACATATATGAGTCTCTTTCATCACATATTTCTTTAAAATATTGTCTACCAATTTTGGCCATAGCATAAGTAATAGAAGACCTAGCATTAGCCAAAACCCGCATGGGGGGGCAAAATATCTTTATGTAACTTTGGCAGTCCAAACAAACTTGGAATTTTTGGTGAAACAACTGTTAAATAATTTAATGTTCCAAAATCAATAGTCCCCTCTAAAAACAAGTCATTCAAGAAGACATTAATGTGTTTGTAAGCTATGTTTAACTCATTTAAACTAGATGATTCATACATGTTACGACCTGACACAGTCCTCCTTTTTTCATTGTATTCATTTATATCCATTAAAACCAGACCCCCACCTTTGTCTGGTTTTAAGACACGCACTGGTAGCAATTTGAATGCTTGCAAAGCTTCCTTCTCCCTTTTGGAGAGGTTAGAACAACCACCATTCACCTGTTTCCCACATATTTTTCTTATATCCATTTCACACAAGTGCTCATATAAGCTCAACATGGGGTGTGTGGGGGTTAAATGTACTAGGAACCCTTATATCAGTGTTTAAACTATCTTTGTTCCCCAAGAGTACAGTCATATTCGTCCTTCGTACAAATAATTTAAGATCTATCAATGTCTTAGATAAATCAAAATGCTGTGTTGGAACAAACGTAAGTCCCTTAGAAAAAAAGTTCACATAGTTCAGCACTGATAATGTGACTAGTAAAGTTCTAAACTTTAAAGACACCATTTTTGTTTGAGAAAACTTTTTAAATGGTTACCAGTCATTTCTTCCCTCTGTTGTTCCCTCCTCTCTTGTAGTACATGTTGCCATTGTGCTGCCCCCTCATGTTGTAACGTTTCTGGTGGTTTTGACCATTGTTGGAAAAAGGACTCTGCTCTCTTCCCCTCAAATTACCTGTTTGCTCAAAACATTCGTCTACATTCTCTGGGGATAGCTCATCATCTTCTCCTCTGCTATCCCCTAAATTGTTGACAAATACATTTTCTGTTGTACGACTTTGTTCACCCCTACAGTCATTACCATTATTGCAGTAGGGAAAAGATACTCATTGGTTTACAAAGTTCCGGTTTTGTGAAGGGGGCAGGGTTGGATAAGCGGCATTATTCTTATACGCTTCTATATCCCTTCTTAGTTTTTTTGCCTTGATTTCCGAATTCTTATTAAGATGTTGATCTGTTATAGTGAAAATTCTGGTATAATCAAATTTATACCTGCCAAAGTCTTTATGTAACCTGATGTTCCCATCTATTTGTGCTATCTCAGCAGTAAGGCCATCCACAGTGGGCATGAACTCTTCATTTGCTGTTAGTGGTGGCTGTGTAGCAGACTACCCATTACCCATCAGATCACAGGCCACTGCTACTGCTCTCTTCCTTGGAGATGAGATCATATCAGTGGCTGATCATATGTCTGCTGTGGCTATCTACTGCATTCATATCTGCAACTATCTGCTGCCAAATTTGCATTCTGCTTGACATATCTTCACATCCCCTCTCAAGCAGAAAGGCACCATAATGCCTAAAAACTTACACAATGACCTGATTGTCAGGGTCATTAAAGGGTGGTTTTTGGGGGATTGAGATGCCTGGGTGCTATAGTCCTAAGTGTTGTAAAATGCAACAGAAGGGTAATACACATGAGTATCACATTACTAAAGAATACCTGTTCCCAGATAAAACAGAAAATGTAGCATTTTAGTATTACCCACTGGAAAAACATAAAACAGTGTAGATATTTGAAATATGAACAACAGCAGTTGTGTCATTGTAACTTATTACATTCACACATAAAGCAAGGCTGGATGCAAAACAAGGGAGAGTAACAATAGTAGCCTATCCTTGTTTGTGCCAAAACAGAAATGCAGCTTTGCTCCCTCACCCTCAAAAGAAGAGACAAATGGCACATTTTGCTAACAAACCATCAGTGAAATGCTAAAAGTGATATCAAATGTACTGTCCCTGAAACATGTGTGCAGACTTGACAGAACATTCCATTTTAAGCTGTTGCCAAACATGCATATCTGTGAAATGTCCTACTATATATGCGCATGCCATCAGTGCACTTCTGTGTAATGCATACAGTTAATATATTATATAAACTTGAAACAAAATTTTCTTAAATGAGATTTCAGCCTCTGCAGTATATAGTTGAAAAATACAAGCATATTGTCTCAAGTTCCATAGTCTTCTGTGCAGATATATCCCAAAGTAATAACCTGTTCTGTGTTCTCCACATAAACAAGTGTCCTTACCTTCAGGTTCCCTAGCTACATGGTTGCCTTTTTATGGTATAGACTCAGGGATGTTAGCATGGTGAAGCTTCAAATGAGGTGTGAACTCATTAAAATTGCTGAATCCCAAATGCTTGGCTCTATGTTGCAAATGTAAACACAGTGCAGGCACTCCCTCAGTGTTTGTTGCTAATGGATTGCAACTGTGAATGATTACTGGTAGGGAGAGGGAAAATACAACAATAGCAATCCAGACTGCCCTACCTCTAGTTGGTGTATCAGGTTAGACTTTCAAAGTGTATAGAAGTAATTTTATCATGGTTGGAAATGTAAGTAAGCTGTACACATTTCACAGGTTCTGCTCATTAACATCCAACCCCCCCTTCATTTGACAACTGTATATTATTGCCATTTAATATCCCCACATACTTTAAGGACAAGGGTATAGAATGCCTTACAGACTGCATGTCTCAGATTATTGATCAGATAAGATAAGAATGAGCAACAAACATAGAGAGGTAAGACAGAGCTGCATTTTTGCAAGCAATAGTTATAGTTGGTTGTAGTTACATCCAAAATTTATACATGTAAAAATAACTGTAATGTGGTTTCTTAGTACTGTGGACGATGATGCAGTTGGTTGTATGCAGGATGATTTCAGTTCCCTGCTGCAAAGCTGTTTATGTGGCAGAGAGGGATAAGGCACCCTTACTGTGTTCAGAAGGTTCAGTGGAGTGAGAGTTCAAATCCAGATTTATGTAGAACTATTTCATGTGTACTAACAAACATTTTGTAGTTTTTATATCATAGATTGCTTTTCTTCATTTTAATTATTATTTTTCCCTTTATTTATTTATTTATTTTTTGGGCCAGTGTTTGTGTTGTGCACGGCTTAGCACAAACAAGGGAAATGGAGAAAATCAATGTCAGGTTTGGCCATGCTTATCTAATTTGTGTGACACTTAGCAGTGGGCAAAACTGGACTAGTGGCCCACACACGAAGCAGACAGAACACCTGCAGACAAGGTGTCTTTAAAAAGTGCAAAGGTCAAAAAGAATACACTGTTGCAATTTTTGCTTTCTTTGCTTTGCATGGCAATCAGTAAGGTTCCCCAACAGCTGCAGTCATCAAACGCCTGCATACAGGAAGCAGACAGACAATAATTGAAAACAGATGCATTCAATTAATTCTGTTATGCACCATGCAAACATGCTAAGTGACTTGCATGGTGGTTAACACAGGGAATGTAAGAATGAGTAGGAATTTATGGAAATGTCATGTCACTAGTCCTGTGGCAGCAGGTGTTAGTGTAAGGCTGCAGTTTATAGCAATGAACTGTAAAATAGACAAGTGTTATTCCAACATTCTTGTGGAAACAGGTATAACTGTAGGACTACCATACACATGGTCCTGGGTTCTAATACAGTACATTGCAGACATTGTTACTGTTGTTCAAATTCCCATTATATTCACTGTCACTTGTAACACTTTAGATAGTGGAGCTAATATTAATTATATGTATGAGGGATAAGGCAGCCATAGTGTGTTTTCAGATGTATGACTGAGGGTATACTTTCTACTATATTTCTGTAAGTATAATTCTGCTACCTGGACTTGAATGACCTTCACAATTAAATAAGGCACATACACAACTGGATCTATATACAAGAACCTTGTCAGGCCACACACACACACACACACACACACACACACACACATGTGTAACATCTCAAACTGTCAGCTGTATTTATGAATGATTCCTGACTATGTCTGTGCAGCATTTCTTCTGTGGCAAAGATTGAAAATCAATGCTGTGTTAGAAAATATGGAAGAAAATGTTTTGTCCATCATGCCCACATGCCTACATTTGAATCCCACACTTTAAAAATCAATGTTTTCAGCGTATAAAGCCAAAACAAATGTGTCTGGTCATGACATTTATATATCCAGTGCATGTCTGCAAACTTAATTCACCTAACAGTTACTTTCCAATTTTCAGTACATATTTCCAAGCTACATCAGCAGACACCCCACAAACTAAGGTCAAGTGGCAGATTAACCTTCCTATTTCAAATATTTGTCTTTCCTGCTTGGCAGTGCTGCACTTAACATTGTGCAAACATGGTTGGCATCATTGCTTGGGTTTCTGCACTACCAGTAAATGTGATAACTGGAATTGATGGGGAAGCATCATTTTTGAGTGCCCAAGGTTGGGTGTTACACACTTGAAGTTAGTGAGGAAGCGGCCCAGTTTAGGGCACAGAAGTGGAGTGTCCAGGAGTCCATGATACTTATTGGACTCTTGGTAAAGCACCAAAGCCAAAGACTTCTGCAGGGGAACTATTCTGGCTCCCAGTAGAAGTCTGAGGTGTAGAGTAGTTTGGCTCAGGCTGTATCCAGTGCTCCTGACATCCTGCACACTAGAGAACAGTGTAGGCATCATTTTAATGACCTACACATGCATAAAAGGGATACCATCAAGCACTAGTTGACTGAATCTGAGACTGTGGACATCCCACAGCTGTGTAAATATGACAGTAAGAGAGTGTAGTACTTAGAAAACTAAAAATAGGCATGTCTGGTATGCATAATGCTCTTCTGTCCTTTTCTGTTTTTCCCCAGCTAATGCAGACATAGAGTTCAATTGACGTGCTCATGCAGCTCAAATGAAGAGACTGAGGGAAGCAAGTGTTATGTATGCAGCACAAGAGGAGTATTATTGTAGCTTTAAAAGTTAAAGATAGATTTTTTGTACAATTGTATCAAATTGAGCGTGCATATCCTAACTGTAAAAACAAGTATGCATGCATTAGTCTGTAGCACAAACCAACTTTAGGAGTGAAATACATTAAATTAAACTCTGTATAAGTGGCATAAATGCCCTGCTTTTAACTGTAATCAGTATAACTGGAACATGCGTATGTTCAATATATGTGCATTTCAAGGAATACTTTCAGCAGTTTGTAGGTGTAGTGTGAATTTGTTAGGACATATACTTAAATGTAATACTTTAGATAAAATAGTTGTATAAATGTGTTAATGTATTGTACATCACATATGATGGTACTAATTTTATTTCTTTTTTTTCTCAGCCCAACCCTTATCTCTTTTTTTTATTTGCTGTTTTGTGTTGTCAAAATATTTCTTTGTCATCCATGTGTACCAAATCACTAAATGCTACACAGCACGGCAAGGTAGGCCAGCCCCAGTGGATCTCCCTGCCCCTGTTCCACCAGCTCCTGCACCAATGTCCAGCATGTCTGGGACCAAACATGGCAGCACTGCCTGTGCTTCACTGCACTACACGCTCAGTTATTACTGCTCCAGCAGCTGGTGCAGTGGTATCCTCCTGGAGCAGTGGCAGAGGTGGGGATTTCATCTGCCGAGAGATGCCAGGGTTGGTGCATGGCGCACCGTCCCATTGGTATACGCCTACCTTGGATGGAGAAGGCTGCTCTCCCTCATGTTTTGTAGGAGGAGAAGACATCAGGCACTCCTGCTGGCAGCAGAGTAAGGAGGCACCGATGGCGGTCCAGTGGGTGAGGACTTGATTCTGTCTCCATGTTTGATGGGCATGAGTGTGTGTTGTCCCCTCCCTCACCCCAGTCATGATGTCCCCCAACCTTTTGTGTCCCTCACCATCCCTGTGTCTTGTCTTGTTTTGGTTGTTTGTATTTGCTTCCTCACCTACCCAGCTTACCTGACCCAGAAATACCTACGTCCCTTACCCAGCATTCCTCTCTTGCTGAATAAAAAAAAAGGGCACCTGTCCCACAAAAAAATCATCCCATACATAGCTCTCCATTTCACTCACATGTCTTTTTGATGCAATTGATTCAGTTCTTTTGGCTATAGAACATTATTACATTGTTGTAACCCATCTCTGTGGAGGCGCCTGGCCAAATTCTGCTAATATTCTGCACATTTTATCAGTTTTTACTGTTGAAGAAATGGATAGCTATGATTCTTTCCTAACCCCCTTGCACATTCCTGTAGTGCTTTCTTTTTGTACCACCCTGTGCTTGCTGCCCATTTCACCACTTTCCTATCTACCCCTTTTTAACACCTTTAATCGGGTCAAAAAATAGAATCACACACAACACACATAAGTATCAGAATAAGCAATGGATCCCTTCACTTTTTGGCCTCTATATTTGTGTAGAGTTTGGCATCGTACACCAACTCCAAGCAACAGTGGCTTTACAATGCTGCATTTATGTCCACACAATGCCGCTTAACCCAGCTAAGTTCAGTCAACATACACAATAACATATGCTGAATGTATTATCACTGTTTATTTAAAAGTATTACATACATCTGCATTCGAACCCTGCCTCATCTGGGCTCAAAAAGAAATGTGTCAATGCATTTACAGCTGCTGCTACAGAGTCAGCTAAGCAGCAGGTGTATTTCATAGACTCAGTATTAACTTTCACACATTTAGAATGTGGCCTGCATTTGTGCACTGCTTAACTATGCACAAACAGGGAAAGTAATGGAAGTCTGTATCTCGCATGCCAACCATTGCACAAACCCACTGCTTGCTGCCGTGCTATGTAAAATCAATATTAGCATGTATTACTGCTGTTTACTGTCCATTTACTCTTTTTGCCATGAAACTAGATGTGGAGTCATAACAAACTGAAGGCCCTGTCTAACAGTATGTCACATATTTACAATGCATCCATGTGTTGCCTCCCCCTTGCACTGACATGCTGGTGTCTCAGTACTTCTTCACACACATATATCAACTACACTACATAAATTAATATCAAATCTTGAGTGATATGCAGTGCATGTCAGTCTGGTAACATGCAGAACTAGAACTGTCTTCACAGTTGAACATGCCTACACATCCATCAACTGACCCAGGGAACTATTGACTTTTAAGCCTAACCAGCTTGCAAGGCTATGGAAAGAATCATATTGGACCTTATCCACAGGGACATAGGTTGCCTACAGCAGTCTTGACCCATTTTGGTTTTGCAAAGGCGAGATCTTGCTTATTAAACCTAGTGGGCTTCTTTGATAATGTCCCCAAAGCCCTGGATAAGGGAAAACAAGACATACTGCCTATGTTTATTTAGCCAAGGCATTTGACACAATCCTCCATTCAGGTATCATAGAGGAAAATCTCCCATCTGGGAATTAAACCATACATTACTAGATGGCTAGCCAACTGGCTGACTGACAGAATGTACAATCAAAGTTGGGAGTCCACCTCCACCAGTAGACCAGTTACCAGTGGAGCATCACAAGGATCCGTGCTGAGCCCCCTACTGTTTGGAAGCTATTTCTGTGAAGTCCAGGTGAAGATAGATTGCCTTTGGCTTACAAAGTTTGCAGATGACTGTCAATTGGGCACAATCATATAGAGTTCTCTTGATGTTAGCATATTACAGAAATATCTGGCACACATAAATGATTGGTGCCATACTCATGGACTGCAACTTAATGCAAAAAATGCCTCATTGTCCTCTTTGGCAAAGAAGCACCCCTGCTAATTATGATATACATAGCATCCTTCTAAGCTCAAACTCAGTGGTGCGAGACTTGGGAACACCGGTTGATAGCAATCTAAACTTCAATCAGTATTTGTCCATAGTGGTAAGAGATGCATTCGGCATTGCACACCTCATAAATAAGGGCATCACATCCAAGACCAGAGAGGTCATAGCTCTGCTGTACTCAACCCTTATCAGACCACTAACTGAGTACAATGCTTCCTTCTGTATGCACCTCACCAGACACCTGCAGCAACTGGAGAAACCACAGAGGTTTTTGACTAGGAGAATTCAGGGCCTCCAAAACATGATATGCACAGAAAGACTGAGCCCTGTCACTGTACTCAGTATCGTACAAAAGACTGAGCCCTTCACTGTACTCGGTATCATACAGGCTTCTGAAAAGTGACCTGTGCCTGGCCTACAAAGCAGTCTCAGACCCTAACCTACTGGAGATGCTGGACATCCGCAAATCAAATGGGACAAGAATAACTTGCTCCAGGGATCTCAACCTAGAGTGTGACATAAACAGAACATGCTGGAGAGACATATATATCTCCCAGTGATTGCCACTCCTCTGGAATAAGCTCCCACTGCATGTGAAGCAGTGCTTCTGGATGACCCTATTCAAGTGCAACCTTGACAACGGGTGACACCTATGTCCCTCATGGACAGGGGCAGTCGATGATGATCACAAAATTGCTCTGCTAATGACCATCTGACTATGCTCAATAAGGGTACTTGTTTTTACTTGGCTAGGCTTGTGGAGACCCTAAGGCCATTAGCGTAAAAACACATATGAACCTGTGCTGGCCTCCCAACATCTTCTCCCCTACATCCAGTGCTGATGTCATCTACTAAAGTTATCCTGCAGCCTTGTAAAAGTCAGACTTGTGCCATGGCACGTGTGTAAAGTACTGAGCTCTGTAGACTGTGTACTTGTACTTAGATATGTAGGGGTTCTACTCTCACTGCAGTCAACTGACATGGGAGTGTGTGTGTGTGTGTGTGTGTGTGTGTGTGTGTGTGTGTGTGTGTGTGTGTGTGTGTGTGTGTGTGTGTGTGTGTGTGTGTGTGTATGTGTGTGTGTGTGTGTGTGTGTGTGTGTGTGTGTGTGTGTGTGTGTGTTCTGATGAGGTTCAAGTACAGTGCTGTATTATAATCCTCAGATCTGAATACGATGGCATGACTTATGATATGCACAATGTAGTCTATAAGTACCAGTGTGGATACTTGGCGGTCGATGTTCAGAATGCTATCTACTTGTGTTCCCAGCACTTGCATCACTGGGTTTTAGCATAGCAGGACTATTATTAATGCCATAATTAACAGGGAATTCCATTTTTCAGAAGAACAAAATAAAAGTACATTTTGCATTTATTTGTAGACCGTGTGGCTTTTTCAACAGTTATTTGCCTTAGCCTCTTCTGTAGTATGTTATCATCATAGGTGGACTCAGTGATTGCTCCCAATATGCAAGAATCAGCAAACATGGTAAGCCAAAGGCCATATACTTTAGCATGAACTGTCAAGAATTAGAGTCCAAACAGTAAAGTGCCACGCACAGATCCCTGGGGTATGCCAGTGGTGACCACTCTATTGGTACAGATTGATTCACCAACTTTCACAATATGTGTTTTGCCAGTGAGCCAGTTGGTTACCCATCTAGTGATGTAACTGTTAATCCCCAGCTTGGTGAGTTTCTCAATGATACCTGCATGGGGGATTGTGCCCAAACCTAGGCCATATCAGGATAGCCAATATGCACTGTCTTACCTTCTTCCAGGTCTATCACACAGAATCAATGGGCTGTGACAACATCACAGATCGCCTATCGCATGACTCAACACATACACCTTCCTGACACCGCTGAATGCACACTTCAACATACCTTCCACACAGACTATGTTCCTGTAGAAGGGTGTACTTCAACATGCATCATTGTGAGTTGGGGGATAGGGACAGCATCCGATGCGTGCATATATAGACATATCCTGGCTCTCCTCATCTGTGAGGTAGATCAACATGTAGTCATGATCATTTTACTAAGTGGACACTAATAATATCCCAGCTGTGTGAAACAGACCTGTGTGAGTTGCTAATGCAACATCATGTGTGTTACATCTGTTAGATGTCCTCAAAGAGGTCATCAAGGGTATACATGATGACAGCACTATCATCCTTTTGAACTTGACAAGCCCAAGGCATTTCACACAATTCCACAGTGAGGTATTCATTCAATACTGTCAGATGTTGCCATAAACACCTATATCACCAAGTGAGGAGACCACTGTATCACAATACATGGCATTGAAATATGTTGAAATGTGTGACGTGAACTATATTTCAGGTTCAGTAATCAGGTCCGTACATCGGGGCTGTCTGCTAGGCCCTTTTCTGTCCCTTATTTAAGTCACAGACATCACAAATGACATACACATCCTGTGTCCAAACCAATTGTAATGTTAGTATGGTGCAGCCAGTATCAACACACACAAAACATTGCTGCCACAGCTATGACAGCAGCTGCAATGACACAAAAAGATGGGGGATTTGTTACATCAGGAAAAGAAAAATACACAACCCAAATATAATGTAGACATCACACCCAATCATCACACCAATAGGTATGTGACCTGTGTCCTGGGGTAGATGGTATGTGGAATGTACACTAGCATGTGGCCACAGTGCTGACTACTTCCTTGTATGTAACAAAACTACTGAGTATGTGAAGGACTTACACATGAAAGGCCATTATACCTCCATACTTCACAGCCTCATCTTACCAATAACCAAGTACAATGCACCCTTCTTTATGTACCTCACTACACATCTTCCAGTGATGTGTAATTGAAGTGTACAACCTTTGCCACAGTGAACTGTCACATGTCTTATTGGCCATGCCTAGGTATTCTTTTTGTGGCATAAACATTCCTGTCTGATGGTGCGGAAACCCCATCAAGTTGTTACACCAGATGGATGTGTGATACCTGTTCTGGTGATGTACACAGTACATACATAGCAGTTTGACAACACTGATGGCATAGGTAATATTTGTGTCAGTGTGAATTGTGCCATATATATATGCACACCAGTCAACTAGTCTGTAGTGATCATAATGTCACATACAGGTACAGTAGTGTCTCTCCTAACACTTTCAGTAGATGGTACAGTGTCAGAACAGTCTGTGTGATTAGCCTACTAGAGTGCAGACATGTCATAATAGTGTGTTTGTGCAGAACCCTTTCTGATTACTCTAAATCACATATGTTAGGACAGAGACATGGGATTACTGGTAGTAGTATTCTGATATTGTCCATGATTGTGCATGCTTGTTTTAATGCTGTCCACAAGTCCCACTTGCTGGAGACCTCTGCTGAGATTACACTCATATTCAGGCAAATCACTTTGTACAGCTTCACAGAATGCACCCTGCCTTAATTGTATATAACATCCCTGATAGATGTCCTCTGCATTGTTCATGTAAGGATGCTTATTTCACACAGACATCTTCCCCATTGTTATGTCACCTTGTGTGACAGTCACATAATATACATTTTCACTGTGCAGTCCGTACTGTACAATATCGATATGTGATTGGTGTTGCTGCTTCAGCTGTCTTCCATTGGCATGTCCTCATCTGCTGTGCATTAGGTTGTTTCATTTGTCCTCTTTTCCTGTGTTTATTCCTGCAATTCATTTGTGTGTCCCTGTTCAATGCACACACTTCCTGAGTGTTTAATTTATATGGCAGTCCCTGTACCCTTACAGATCATTTACACAACATCTGTACCGAATGCCAGGAATGGAATTTCACAGCACTCTGCACTGTATACACTGTCCTGTACTGTGTTTGGACCATACATATATCATATCTCTCAACTGTCCAAATTTTCATAGTATGTCCAGACTTTTGCCTTGTATCTTTTGGTCTATTCCTTATAAAATGTGTAGTTTTCTGTCATTTCAATGGGATGATCTCAAGACTGATGTCAAAAAATAATTAATATATTTGATTTTCAGACTTCAAATCTTTCAGAAAATGTATCTTAACAGAAACCTTGTTATTCTAGTACATTTCTAAGTTTAAACATGCAGATATGTAGAATCTGTCCCAATTTATGGGTCATTGTCCCCCCATTATGTTGGGTTTTGTCCAGATTTCTTGCAGTAAGAGACTGAGAGTTATTGAACAAAGAAGAAACACCACTGGTCACAGCTGCTAAATTCCAGATCTTTATTCACAAACAGGTTAAGCGTTTTCATCCAAACACTATTAGAACTTCCTCAGAACATCACAATGCTGAAACCCAACCCTTAAATACCCATTAGCAACTTAATTAACATAATAAATTAACCAGCTGAATGTTTAATAAGTTAATACACCTATAAAACATGTAAAACATCTAAAATATAAAAATACATACAAAAAACAGTTAAAACCATTAGGAACTACCATAAAATGTGCTTTAATGTTTAAAATAGTTGAAATGCTCACATTATCATTTATGCCTGGATAATTTGTTGCGTCTAAATGCAGTTGCCACTTTAATTCACAAATGTCCAGGTGTACATCTAAAACTCTACCTTGTGCATCTTTGATCAATTGCTGCAATACAAAAAATTAAAAAAACATGCCCTTGGCATTTTAAAATGTGTATTAGTAACTTTCCCATTTTTAATATCCAACAAGTGCTCACTTATTCTATCTTTAAAATGCATTTTATATTGGAAAGACGAGTAGGCGTTTTAAAGATAGAATAAGTGAGCATTGGCTTTCTTGGGACCTTCTTATATGAGTTCTCCAAGTCTAGGAATGCCCACTTGGACTCTTTCCTCATCTCTAGCTTCTTCTCGACTATCTGTTTCACTGCAAACATTGGGTCAGTTATGCATGCAGCTAAATTTGAATTGCTCAACCCCCATCTTACTTTCTGCTACTCTGTGTATCCATTTATCAGTCACCCTCTCCAGTGCTTTCATGCAATGTGGCAGGAGTGTGACACCTCTTTACTGCCTATAGTTGTGGATGCCCCCCTTTGTTCTTATGCACTGGCACAAGTATGCTTATCCTCCAGTCATCTGGGATATGCCTTTTTCTTCACACTGCTCTGAGTACCCTCAGAAGCCATTTCTTCCCTAGCTCACCCAGTCTTTATCATATCCAGTTTGACCTCATCTGACCCTGATGCTTTCCCTGACTTCATTTTCCTTAGTGTTGTTCTTACTTCTTCTAGGGTGGACTCCACTTCTTCTCTCATCATAGGCTGTTTCTAGGGCAGTACTTCTTCCATGAGGTTTTCTTGATTCAGAAGCTCCTGGAAGTACTCCTTCCGACTGCCCTTGATGTTCTGTGGACTGGTGAACAGGTTGTTGCTGGCATCCCTTATGAAGGGTGTCTGACTATCTTCCTTATCTTTGTCTTGCAACCTGATATAGTTTATTTGTACCACCTACTGAGTCACTTTCCAGAAGGTGGTAGAATGCCTCTGATACCCTGTTCTTTGCTACTGTGTCTCCCTTCTTAGCTTCCTTTTTAGCCAACAAGTTTTCCTTCATAACCTGGTCCATCTTTGTTATCCCCCACTTTTTCCTGCACTCCTTCTTTCTTTTGATGACTTCCTGGACTTCTGCAATCCACCACCAGCTTTCCTTATGTACCTTATTTCTATACTTTGCTCGGCCAGACGTCTGTTCTGTAGTCCTCACAATGCTGTTTTGAGGTGCTGCCATTCTTCTTCCACTCCACCTATTTCCTCCACTTCTTGGGTACTAGATCCCTGAGTAATTCCTTGAACGGCTGCACTTTCTCTCCAGTCAACTTCCAGTTATTCAGCCTGGTCTCTGTTGACCTTAGTGCCTTCTCTGACTATTGCTAACAGCTGAATTTGGCAACCAGTGGTTTAGGCTATGGGCTGAGTGTTTCACTAGGAATGATTTTGCAATCACTGAGTCTACACCAGTGCCCTTTTCTTACTAGGAGGAAGTCTACCTGAGTTGCATGTTGACAACTCTTGTATCTTGTGAATGTCTCTCATTCTGAACCATGCATTCACTACTGTCACATTATTTGCCAGACAGAGGTCTAGAATGGCCTCTCTTTCTTTATTCCTGTTGCCCCACCCATGTAGACCCAGGCAATCCTCATATCCTGTTCTGCCTATCCTGATATGTGCATTCAAGTCACCCATTATCAATACCAATTCATGTTGTCCTGTTTTATCTAGTAGGTCCTGAAACTGCTGTATGAATGCACTCTTTTCCTCACTATCACAACCCTGCTGTGGGGCATTGACTGAGATTATGAATACTGCCCTATCGTAATACTGGAATCTGATTGCATGACTCTGTCACTAATTCTGATGATATCTTTCACTGCTTTCTGAAGCCTCTCTCTCTCTCTCTCTCTCTCTCTCTCTCTCTCACACACACCAGAATTCCCACACCATTTCTAGCCTGTCTTCCTCCTGAGTAGTAGACTCTGGATCCCAAACCAAGTGTCTTTGCTGCACTGCCATTCCATCTTGTCTCTTGGATACATAGAATGTCTAGCCTCCTCAGTATCATTACTTCATCCATTTTCATGCTGCATCCTATCACTGAACCTACACTGAGTGCAAGTTGATTGGTTTTATGTCCAGCTTTCACTCAACAGAGCTATCCCATGTAAATCAGGCTCGGCAACTGGATACTGGCTGACCAGTAACTTATTGACCAAGAACTGCTGGGTCTTATGTCAGGCACACACTGTCCAATAGGGCATATACATCCCTCCCACCATTAGGTAGGTTGGAGTAGGCCAGGTCCTCAACCCACTTATCACCCATTTGGAGGCATTAGTCAACCTGAAAGAGTCACCCAGAACCATATTTTAAATCGTTGAGTGGCTAGCCCTGCCACGGCGCACAGTCTGTGATCTGTGTTCTACTATCTTGAGGATACTGTGCACCACAGTAAATGCCCAAAGCAGTTGGTCTATACAACTCATCCTCCTATAGGTCACCATGTAGAATCTGTACAGCTGCCCACAGCTCCATTCATCGATGAGTTTGAGATGGAAATACACAGCATGTTTTTCAGAGGTGGGAAGTACCTCACAGAAACAGGGAGAACATGCAAATTCCAACCAGGCATTGGCTGGAGGTCAAGATTGAATCTTGTACCTTGTGCATGGGAGGTGAAGACCTTAACCATTATGCCAGCTGGACTTTTTGTTATTACCACTTAACATCTGCCACATTATAGACAAAATAGTTAGTCTCCTTAATGGGAATATGATTGGAAAAGATTAGTATGAAACATCAGATTGTATGAAGATAAAGTGGGATAAATTAAGTATGAAATATAAAAAAATTAGTCCTTTTGAAAAAGTTGCTTTCATTTTAGGGTATGGTGTAGTTTATTATATTGTACAGAAAGTTATCTCAGTGTTTTTGACTGCATTTTTCCTTTTTTTAGTGTTATACTGTTTAATCTGTTTCACCTTATATGTAATCTTCAATATGTAAATGTTCATGTCTTATTTAATATTTTGTATTGATTTCAGCCCAAGTCATTGCTGAAAAGGGCCTTGGAACCACTCCACAATGGCTGTATTCAAGAAGTGCATATGCACTCTCCTCACCAAGCAGTATACTGCTTGCCTACAGAGCTCGCCAGGCTCTTAATGCTTCTATTGCAGCAGCTTAGGCAAGATGGTGTCAGATGCTTAGTCCCAACCTCCTTAACCATGTCTGTAATTGTATCAAGAAGAATTAGCAAGGAAAGTGGTTTATGCAGAAGAATCCATATGGAGTATGTTATGTTAATTTACAGACATTTTAGTATTAAGATTATTAGAAACTGAAGAAATGGTGGCTACAATGATTATGTGATATTGGAATGTCTGTTATATAAGATGCATCCAACTTAATTAATTACAAACAGTCGTTACACTGAATGAGAAGGCATACTGATAGCATTTGAAAGACTGTATTTTCTTATTTGCGGCTAATTATTTTTTCGTGAACATAGTATGAAATAGTTGGGATTGATTTATGAAGCTGATGGGTATGTAACTGTACTGCTGCATTTAGGTTTACCAAAGTTTCAAGACAATAGTTCATAGACTCGCATGTACTTGCTAGGCTGTTGATGTGTGGGGATCTTAAGAAGTCTAGATTTACATTCCTTTGGTAGTCTTACCCTTTACAATTTGCATATGAATAACCCAGAAAAGGTCCAAACCAGGATAGGTTAGGACATTTACATGCTACCCCTATCTATGAGGGACAGACATGCTGAACTTGGGGTGAATTTATGGTTACCCATCCATTCATCCAAATTATGTTTGAACATCATAAGAGAAGTGTAACTAGTTTTATGTGGAGTGGAAGATTGCTCCACAGAAGTAGTATTGTCTGTAGTACATACCTATCCCCCCAAAATGTTCTATTTATTTTGCAAAAAAAACCTGAGATCCCTTGAGTGGGTGTTTATGACACCATTGGATTTGCAAATGTGTAATAAGTTTGACAGAATAGGGTTTGTTGAAGTTCTACACACGAGGCAGAGGTCGCCTCTCAGTAGCCTGTATGATATTTAGAAGAGAGACAAGGATATTAAATCGTGTTCATAGTCTTCATGATTTAGGCTCCTGATTTTTTAGTGAGAAAACATTGTGTACATTCCGGTTGTGGCAAGGGGCATTATACTCAAAAATCACCCTGAGTGCCCTGTACATTGGAATACTGATATTACTGGATCTGGATGCTATACCTTTTGATATAAGCTGTGCAATGATAAAGGACTTCCTTACAACAGTGGATACATGGTGATCAAAGGACAGTTCATTGTCAACATAGGTTCCCAGATCTTTAACTATGGGATCAATTTTCAGAGGGGTATTGTGAATGTGATAGTTACAAAGGGAGTCATGCTTGCCAAAGGATACATTTATACATGTCTTGCCATTAAGTTTTAGTCCATGTTTTTGACTTGAATATCATACCTTCTTTGGCATATATCCATCCAGACATATGTCTATCCATACCAACTATTTGTCTGAGACAGGATATCTTGATGTCCTCTGAGTAGTTTACAATGGCACCAAGTTTGCAGTCATCAGTAAACTTGTTCAGCCACAAACCTTTAACATTAGCTTTGACTTCCTAGAAGTAAATGCCAAAGAGGAGTGGCCTGGGGCCTGCACTAGTGACAGGTCTTTTGAAGCCGGTAGAGCTGTCCATCCTTACTTCCTGTGTTTTACTTGTGAGCCAGTTTGCAATTCACAGAGTTACATAGGGTTAACATTTAGCTGGCAGAGTTTGTCTATGATGCCTGAGTGTGGGTTGATGTTTAACACTAGGTATGTGTTATGCAGTCTTTTCCCTCATCCATTGTTTTAACGATGTTTTTGAAGTTGACTGGGTTAAGTAGCCAGGACCTGCCTGTGACAAATCCAGAGTGGGTTGGGTTGAGAGCCTGTATCTTTATTAATTCCATAATGATCATTTCCATAGCTTTACTAATGAGACTGGTCAGGCTTATTGGTCTATAAATAACCAGGTCCATTGAAGCTCCACCTTTATGCAAGAGTTGACTGTTGCTATCCTCTTTTCAACCAGGACAAAGTCTGCTTTGAGGATAATATTGAAAAGTTTCTGTGGGGGCGGATCTGAAAAGTCATGTTTCAGGCTAAGCACTAGGCAGCATAGTATATTCTCTGGCCCCATAGTCATAGTGTTCTTTACCTCAGATAGTGCCATGAGAACTTATTCTTTGGAGATTTGGGAGGAGGTGGTATAGATATTTATATATGATCTGAGAATATTGGGGGGGGGGGGGTGAAGTTTATTTTCTTGGAGGATGGTGAAGTTTGAGCTGAATGTGTGTTTTTTTTATTAAAACTATAATGCCACCTCCATCTTAGTGCATTTGTCTAATGATAGGCCTGTAGGAGTGATAGGCTTTGAAGCCCTACACTGTTAGAATGCTTTCCCTGGTCTTGAACCAGGTCTCTGTGATGATGCATATATTGATATTTTCCAGGTTTAGTAGTCCTCCCAGGGTATAGAGTTTTTTTAAGGCTTCTAGCATTGGGCAACAATACCTTAATGCTGTTCAATTTCTGTTTAGTTATGTAGGAAGTTCTATAAGACTGACATTGCCTAAAAAAGGCTTTATGGGGGTGGACAAGGTTTTGGCCAATATACGGAAGCCTTGAGGAGAGATGCAGGCCATCTCTCTCAAAGCAGTTAAGACTGTCTACTGTCTCTTCCCAAGCTGATATGTATTGTGTCCCCTTATATTTTTTTCTTTCAGTCTGAAGCCACTGTGGCTAGGGCTGTTTGTCATGCCATGGTGTTCTACCATGAAATCATCATTAAAGACCTGTAATGCAGGAGAGAGATGATACTGCTTGATCTGTATTGGTAGTTTAACTTTTTTATTTTCTTTTATCAGTTTCTCAGTGTTGTCTGAATTCATAACTTAGATTTTTTCCTGTTGATGCTCAAGGGGTATCCACAGTTTTCCAGTCTGGTCCTTAAATTGCTGTAGAGGTTAAGAATATCCACGGGACTCCATGATATGATTATGAATACTGGAAATGTGTTTTTAGCATATGTGTTTGGTGTAATTTATATTGCTTTACGTATACTGTTGACACTCTTCTCATGTTTGTATAACCTACTGTTAGATAGCTGATTATTTACTGTAAGTATTATAAAACACAAAGTCACCAAACTAATACAAAAACACACAAGGCTGAAGTCCAAGCACCTCTGGAACATTCAAAATGAGAAGAACCACAAGCTGAGAAATATAAAAACACCAAGTATTTAATGATTCCAATAGCAAAAAAAAAAACGGTTAGTGCTTTTGTTTGAACAAGTTTCAAACTTCATCAGATAAACTATTCTACATGCATTCACCTTAAATACCATAACATTTACTTCTATTGGTATTTAAGATTACAGGAACTTTGCATTCTTCTGGTATAGAGATGGGCCCTTCAGGGGATGACAGAGGGGTAACGTTAGCACTGAACCTCTCTGCCAGGATGTTGGCAATATCCGTTGGTTCTGTATATTTAGTGCCATTGTGCTGTAACTCAGAGCAGATCTGAGTGTTGCCATTGAGATTCTTGACATAGCTATAGAATACCTTGTGGTTGTCTTTAGAGTCAGTGGCGATTTTGTTTTCATAACCAGCTTTGGAGGATTTTATGAGGGATCTCAGCTTCTTACTGAAGCTGACCAGGGAGTTTCTCCAATCATGGAATTTTACTCTTTTTTGCAACAGTTTCTTTCTTCTGTTGTAGAGTTTGTTTATGGCAGGGGACCACCAGATTGGCTTCCTTTTTTTGGAGGATAGCATATTGGTTCTGTTAGGGATTGCACGATCCATGCACTCATGTAAATGCTTATAAAGTGCATTTGTGTAGGATTCAGCAGTCATACCTCTATTGTCCGTCAGCATGGGTGTCATGAAGTTTGCCACTTCTGTCTTAAGAAGCGTGAAGTTGGCTTTGGAGAAATTGTTTACTGTGGTTTCCCTAATGGGGGGTGGGGGAGGGATGTGGATATCTAGGGTGATTAGCTTATGGTCAGATCTGACCAACGAGGAATTGACCTCTGGTGTGGAGCACCAGTTGCCCATGTTGGTAATAACCAGGTCTAGGATATTGCTGCCCTTGGCGGGGGTGTGGATAAGTTGATCCATGGCATTGGAATTTATGAATTCCAGAAAACGTTGAACACAAGAGTTGGTACATGAGTAGTTTTCCCAGTTAATGGTAGGGTAGTTGAAATCACCCATTATTAGGGTGTTAGGTTGTACCCTAATATTTTCCAGTGTATTAAGAAATGAGGAGTGGGAATCCTGGGGCATGGTGGGGGATCTGTAGCAAGCTACAATTTGGATTGTGGTCTTGCCCAGAGTTAGTTGCACTTGGATAAACTCGGATGCATTATGCTGAGCAACTAGCCTGGATGTGTGGATATCCTTAATGAATATGGACACGCCTCCGCCTTTAGTGTTTCGGTCCAGGTTAGGTGGCCGAAAGGTGTAGTATGAATTATAGCCTGGTAATGCAGGGGGACTCTCTGGAGCCTTGAACCAGGTCTCTGTCACTGCACAGATGTCAATGTTCTCCATTTTAAGGAGTGTCTCGAGAGAGTGCATTTTGAGGTTTAGACTTCTAGCATTGAGTAGCAATACCCTCAGATTCTTCTTGCATGTATCTGTTAGGGTGGTGAATTTGTCATTTGAACCTTGCCTACAAAAGGCACTATAGGGGTGGCTAGAGCCTTAGCCAGTATCCGGAATCCCAGGGGCGACAGGTGCAGGCCATCTCTGGCAAAGCATCATGGCTTGTCGATCATGTCATCCCAGGCAGACAGATACTGGATCCCCTTAGAATGACACCAGAAGCTTAGCCAATTGTTGAAGTCAATCATTTTGTCCTTGTACTGTGGTATCATTCTGGGTGATGGCAGGATGCTACTCAGGGCTAGGGACATACCTGCCTGGACCGCAAGATCGGACAGCTCCTCCATGTCCCTTTTCATGTAGTCCAAGGAGGTACGTCTCAGGCCATTCACACCAACATGGACAACGACAGAGTCATATTTGTACTTGTTGTGGAGTGACCTGAGTGCATGCGTTATGTGGCAGATCCTGGCACCCGACAGGCAGCTGACAGTAACTTTCTCCTTGTTTAGCCTGGTGAGTGGAACATCAGTGTGCCTGACTATAGAGTCACCTATGACTAGAGTGTTGGGTACTTTGTTATGCCTTATAGGCTGTGGTTGAGTGGCACACTGAGTTTGTGGGCTATGTGTCATTTGTGTTGTGTTGGGGGGTGGAGGTTGCTTGTGTTTCTGCTTTGGAGGTCCCTGTTGCTTGGGCAGGTTTTTACTGAGAGCCTCTGCGAATGTAGGTGTGTGTTTTGTGTTTCTATGTGTGTGTTTTGGTGGTGTAGGTTTTGAGGGACTATGTGCTGAGTGTGGTGTGGTGCAAGTGTTTACCTTCTCCTCTTGACTGTCTAGTCCAGTCTTGGGTGAAGAGAGCTTTGCTTCCAGTTATAAGTGGTAACTTTGCACAGCATGTTCTAAATTACTGAAGAAAAAAGAAGTTTTGTATATGGAAAAGATGTAAGACTGCTACAGCTGAAATAGCTTATAATTTAGTGGGAAATTGAAGAAATTTTACTGAAAGCTAAATGTAAATATGAAGAACATATTTTGTCTAATGTCTCATCAAAAAATTATTCATGTTCAGAAATGTAAAGGTGAAAAAATGGATTGGGCCCAATTATTGTGAATAAAAAAGTGTTAAATGAAGGTGTAGAATTGGCTGAGGTATTTAATAAAGATTTTTTGAGTGATTTCATGAACAGGGTCAGCTGTTATATTAGGAATACCTTTGAGGATTATATTTATGACAGCCCATTTTTTAATTTGGACACCATAAGAACATCGTTGGGCAGCATAAGGCAGAACAATTCTCTCGGTCCTGACAACTTACCAGGATGCTTTTGGCTTACTTACACAGAATATATTTCTACACTTGTTGTATCCTTTAATACAGTGTTATTTTATGGTTATGTCCCTTTATGTTGGAAGTGTGCAGATGTTATTCCTATTCTCAAGGGTAGTTCAGTCAATAATATCGCCAATTATACAATAATGGCACATTGCCATTCAAAAACATGCATGTTGATTGGACAATCCAACCATCGTGCCTGTTGTAAATCGAGCATATACCAATGCAAAAACATCCAGCCACTGAAGTACCATTAAGCAGCCAGACTTTTCTACTGGGATATGCTTAGTGGACAGAGCAAAATATAAGAAAAATCAGGTATGTTCTGCAAAACTAAAGAAACAGAAATGTATCTGATTTTCCTTGTATTTTTGTGCTCTCCCTCTTGTACCTCTCAACTGTCTAGATTATGTCCATATTTTTGCCTCATCATTTTGTTCTGTTCCTTATAATTTTTTTTTCTTTTTTTCTGGCAAGCTACTGGAGACTGAAGTCATTAAATAAGGACAGACATTTCAAGTTTGGGTTCATATCCTTTTGAAAATGCATGCTAACACAAAACTAATTCCAGGAACATTCTAAGTTTATAAGAGCAATATTTAAAATCTGTCCCTATTTTTGGACCTTCGTCCCTCCATTATGTTGGGATTGGTTCAGATTTCTTGCATTTTGTGAAAAAAAAAAAACAGCGACAGAGATTCTGCACTGTACTGATGTACTGTGCAAGAGTGGTAACATAACTCCCATACATGGGTGGTGTACCTCAGTAAACTAGGAAAATGCGCAAGAAAACTATAGCTCTATTGTACAAAGATATTATTTAAGAAAGGTAAGCAATTTCTTTCTTAAATAATGTCATTGTTTAATAGCAATAACCATTGACCAGGTGTGGATATCATAGGATTAACCCACGATTGGCTTTGTTCAATAACTCTGGCATCTCCCTCATGATTAAACCACTCCTGCTGTGGGTTAATCCTGTGATACCCACACCAAGTCATGGATTATTGCTAAATTATAGGCCAATTAGTCTAACTCCATTGCTGGGTAAGAGTTTTGAGAGCTGTTTCATATCTGTCTTGATTACAGAATTAAAGGATTATCTGTTGGATTGCAGGGTGGTGGTGCAGCAGTTAGCGTTGCCACCTCACAGCAAGAGGTTCTCAAGTTTGACTCTTGGCTGGGGTGCCTTCTGTGTGGAGTCTCCATGTCCTCCCTGTGGTCACGTGAATTTCCTCTGGGTGCTGTGGTTTCCTCCCACATTCCAAAGATATGCAGTAGGTGGATTGGACACTCTATATTGGTCATAGCTGCAAGTGAGTAGTATGGATGAACTACTGCAGCAGGGCTAGCCACCTGGTGGTGTAAATCTTGGCTCAGGATGATTGTCACTGTTGAGAGTGACACCCAGACCCCATGTGCAGAATGAAAAAAGGGGGTTGAGGATCGAGGATGGATGTTGGATCTGTCTTAACCTGGATGTACCTAGAATAGACAACATTTACTAATTTGACAACTTTGTATGACCCTGTCACTTTGGCTTTGGATCAAGTATTGTCATGGTATATAGATATATAGCATATAGATATTTCTAAGGCTTTGAACAGTTTTCCACATAATGTAATTATTGATGCAATGCATGAAAAGCTGATAAATCCATGTATTATACATTGGGTATCAAATTGGGCTGATGTGCTTAAAGGGATCCTGCAAGGCTCAGTACTGGACCCAATGTTATTTAATCATCTTCTTCTTTTTCTTTCAGCTGTTCCCATTAGGGATCACCACAGCGGATCATCTGTTTCCATTTCTTCCTGTCCTCTGCATCTTGCTCTGTTACACCAACCACCTGCATGTCCTCTCTCACCACATCCATAAACCTTATCTTAGGCCTTCCTCATTTCCTCTTACCTGGCAGCTTCATCCTTAGTATCCTTTTCCCAATATACCCAGTATCCCTCCTTAGCACATGTCCAAACCAAGGCAATCTCGCCTCTCTGGCTTTGTCTCTAAACCATCCAACCTGGGCTGACCCTCTAATATACTTATTCCTAATCCTGTCTACCCTCGTCACACGCAGTGCAAATCTTAACATCTTTAACTCTGCCACATCCAGCTCTGACTCCTGCCTTTTTGTCAATGCCGCTGTCTCCAACCCATGTAACATAGCTGGTCTCACTACCCTCTTGTAGACCGTCCCTTTCACTCTTACTGGCACTCGTCTGTCACAAATCACTGCTGACACCTTCGCCAACTCTACTCTCTGCATCCTCACCATTCCTCTATCCTCATTCACACACATATATTCTTTCTTAGTCCTGTTGACCTTCATTCCTCTCCTCTCTAGAGCATATCTTCACCTCTCCAGGGTCTCCTCAACCTGTTGCCTACTCTGACTACCCATCACAATGTCATCTGCAAACATCATAGTCCACGGGGACTCCTGTCTGATCTCGTCTGTCAACCTGTCCATCACCACTGCAAATAAGAAAGGGCTCAGAGCTGATCCTTGATGTAATCACACCTCCATCTTAAAAGCATCTGTCGTTCCCACTGCAGATCTCACTGCTGTCACACTACTCTTTTACCTATCCTGTACCACTCTTACATACTTCTCTGACACTCCTGACTTCCTCATACAATACAACAACTCTTCTTTAGGCACCCTGTCATATGCTTTCTCTAAGTCCACAAAGACACAATGCAACTCCTTCTGATCTTCTGTGTACTTCTCCATCAATGCTGTCAGAGAACACATCGCATCTGTAGTGCTCTTTCCTGGCATGAAACCATACTGCTGCTAATCATCACCTCCCTTCTTAACCTAGCTTCTACTACACTTTCCCATAATTTCATGCTGTGACTGATCAATTTTATCTCTCTGTAGTTACTACAGCTCTGCACATCCCCATTATTCTTAAAAATTGGTACCAAAACACTTCTCCACTCCTCAGGCATCCTTTCACTTTCCAAGATTTCATTAAACAATCTAGTTAAAAATTCCACTGCCATTTCTCCTAAACACCTCCAAGCTTCCACAGGTATGTCATCTGGACCATCAGCCTTTCCATTCTTCATCCTCTTCATAGCTATCCTTACTTCCTCCTTGCTAATCTGTTGCACTTCCTCATTCACTAGCCCCACATCATCCAGCCTTCTCTCTCTCATTCTCTTCATTCATCAGCCCCTCAAAGTACTCTTTCCATCTGTTCAACACACTCTCCTCTTTTGTGAGCACGTGTCCCTCATTATCCTTTATCAATCTTACCTGCTGCACATCTTTCCTAGCTCATTCCCTCTGTCTAGCCAGTTGATACAGGCCCTTTTCTCCCTCCTTATTGTCTATCCTTTCATACAATTCTCCATACACCTTATTCTTAGCCTTTGCCACCTCTCTGTTTGCCATGCACCTCATCTCCTTATAGTCCTGTCTACTTTCTTCATCTCTCTAACAATCCCACTTCTTCTTCGCCAACCTCTTTCTCTGTATACTCTCATGTACTTCCTCATTCCACCACCAGGTCTACTTGTCCTCCTTCCTCTGTCCAGATGTCACACCAAGCACCTTTCTAGAAGTCTCCCTTACTAGCTCTGCTGTAGTTATCCAGCTGTTCGGTAACTCTTCACTGCCAACCAGTGCCTGTCTTAACTCTTCTTCAGACTCCACCTCACAATCACCCTTTTTCAATTTCCACCATTTGATCCTTGGTGCTGCCCTCACACTCCTCCTCCTCCTCTTCTTGATCACCAACGTCATTCTGCAGGCCACCATTCTATGCTGCCTAACTACACTTTCCCCCGTCACCACTTTACAGTCTCCAATCTCCTTCAAACTGGCCCTCCTGCATAGGATATAATCCACCTGTGTACATCTCCCTCTACTCTTGTATGTCACCCTATGCTCCTTCCTCTTGTTAGAATACATGTTCACCACAACCATGTTCATCCTTTTTTGCAAAATCCACTACCATCTGACCTTCTGCATTCCTTTCCTTAACACCATACCTACACATCATGTCCTCATCCCCTCTGTTCCCTTCACCAACATGCCCATTGAAATCTGCTCTGATCACTACTCTCTCACCCTTGGGTACAGTCATCACCACTTCATCCAACTCAGTCCAAACATTTTCTTTCTCATCCATCGCACACCCAACTTGTGGAGCATATGCACTAACAATATTCATCATTTCATCATCAATTTCCAGCTTCATAAATATCACTCTGACACTCTTTTCACCTCCAAAACAGGCTTGGTATACTGGTTCCTTCAGGATAACCCCTACCCCATTTCTCCTCCCATCCACACCATGATAGAACAATTTGAACCCGCCTCCAATACACCTGGCCTTACTTCCCTTCCACCTGGTCTCTTGCACGCACAATATAGCAACCTTCCTTCTGTCCATCATATCAGCTATCTCTCTCCCTATACCAGTCATACTGCCAACATTCAAAGTTCCTACCCTCGCTACCACATTCCTAACCTTTCTCCTCTCTTTCTACATTTGGACATGACTTCCCCCTCTTCTTCTCCTTCTCCTCCTTCGGCCAGCAGTAGCCCAATTTTCGCCAGCACCCTGTTGGCTAACAGTACTGGTGGCGGTCATTGTTAACCCTGGCCTCGACCGATGCGGTATGTAAATCTGTATTGTTTTCCACATATCTCTTTTGGCAAATGTTTTACGCCGGATGCCCTTCCTGACGCAACCCTCCCCATTAATCCGGGCTTGGGACCGGCACGAAGAAATGCACTGGCTTGTGCATCCCCAGTGGCTGGGTTACCCAATGTTATTTAATATAGTTTTTTTTTCTCAGATGTCCTCTATCTAGATAGCAGAATATGCTGATGATATTAAATTTGGACAAGTTATAACATCAAGTGATATAGAATTTAATCTGTACTTGAGTAAAGCAGCTTTCTGGTTAAATTATAAGGGGCTAAATATTAATAAAGATAAATGTGGGGTCTTTTACTCTGGAAACCTATTTTGGATATAAAGGTGAAATTAGGAAACACAGTTTTATCGAATTTGTTAGAATATAAGGATTCGGGCATTATAATTTGTAATAATTTTAAATTTAGATCACTTTTCCAGGTAATTAAAACCAAAACACTTAAAGCTGTAGCATTAATTTTAAGAGCTTTGTTTCTATTTCAAGGAATAAAGAATTATTTAAAAAATATTTATTGCATATTTTCAACCTGTTATCAAATATAATATGACATTTTATGCATATACCAAAGGTGAATTTATTAATTTTGGAAGGAATACAGAGGAAATTTACAAACAGAATTTCCTAGATGAAAAATATTCCATATCAAGCTAGATTTAAATTTATATGTATTTTTTTCCATAAGTTATAGATTTATGTGAGGAAAGCTGTATCTAGCTTATTGGGAATTAAGGATCGAGGAGCTCCGATTATTACTAAACATTGAGTTTACAGATTCTATTCAAATTACTAGGTGGTGTAAGTAGTCACTAAAAATTGGAAGCTGTAGAACTGTTGCAAAGTCTCTAGCACATTCTATGGTATGCATGTAGAATAAACTCCCTCTATTAATTAGACAGTCTGAATCATTATATCTTTTTAAAAAACAATTATACAGTCTGCCTTCTGTGCAGAGTCTGCATGTCCTTCCTGTGGTCGCATGAGTTTCCTCCAGGTGCTCCGGTTTCCTCCCACATCCCTAAGATATGCTGTAGGTGGATTGGACACTCTAAATTGACCCTAGGTGTGAGTGCGTGTGTGTGTGTGTGTGTGTGTGCCTTCCGTGGAAGGTTGGGCGCCGGGCTGGCAACCTGACACCGTAAAACTCTACTGCCAATCTTGAGCAGACAGGTGATCCGCTGTGGCGACCCCTAACTGGGAAAAGCCAAAAGAAGAAGATTAATTATACAGTCTGAATTATTATATTTATTTAAAAATAACATCTTGTTAACTGGTTTGATACTAAGGTTAATACATTTATATTAGAGTCTGCAGTTTGTTTGACATTTTGCCCCAACACAGTTTTTTTTTTCAAACTACTGAAAATGAATTAAGAGTTAGGTATTTACAAAACTGATTCAGCAATTCTACAGGTTGGTACCCAGAATGGTATTTTGGAGGATCTGTATTCAGGTCCTAGGCTGAAGCTTTTAATTCTTTGTTATTTTGTATGTGTATGTTCATGATATTTGCATACCACTCTTCTTTGTGTTTATAATGAGTAACTACTTGTCCAGCCTGTGTGTAGACTGAGAGATGATGAGGCTGATAGGACATCCAGGTTTGTATTTGTTTCTCAGATGCATCTGGTAACCTAACGCTATCGTGAAGTACTTATTACTGCATTTTAAACACTGTAAATATATATGTATGATTATTCTGTATAAAACCCGTGTCTCTCCTGGTTGCAGCTGTGCACCACAGGAACAGAGGTACTATACAACAGTTCTTACAGAGCAAGGGTGGCCTTACTGACTTTACAAGTTTGTTAGAAAATGCAACTAAACTGTAGTTTCAGTGCAAGTCAAGTGCACATTTTTCTTCAGCATAGGCTGTAAGTGCAATGCTTAAATGTTATAATATGTAAACTGCAGATTCCTATACAGGGTGTGTGTGTGTGTGTGGGGGGGGGGGGGGACACCAGAAAATTCTGTACATATTAGTGTTAGTAACACAGGTAATGCAATGAGATGTTTAGGGCCCTGTGTGAACACAGAAGATGTCATATTAAGTGAAGGGGAGCAAGAGGAATGTCCTCATTTTGTCCAACATTGCTAATAATTTTTTTTAATTAACCAAATTGCATTGAAATTGTTCATTCATGGATTGTGATGTAGAGGATGATACTATAACCAGTGGGAACACATCATGTCTTGTTTGACATTCAGAGCACAGAACGATCACTCAGCATGCATTGTAGAAGATAATTGTAACGTATGAGCATTTTTAAGTAGCATGTTACAAAACATAATGGTATTGGTGTCACTCTATATTTTAAACTCCATTTTCAATAAAATCTATAACAAATGAACTATTGTTTTTGTTTTGTCAGGCTATATATTCACTCAGCTGTCTTAAACTGGAAGAAATGTTTGCACTCTATGAAGCTGAAGGACTCTGTCTTGAGCCTTGTGTGAGTATCTTTTTCTGGGAGGCATGAGAAAACAAGGGGAAATACATTTTTGATAACTTCACAAATTAATCTGCACCAAAGTTGAAGAGATTCAAATGAGAGGTCTGTTTTTTCTAAGCTTGTTTAAAACAGTACTTCATGTCTCAAGTGTTTCATCTACTGAGGAATCAAGCTAAGATGGAAGAAGCTGATACTAGGTGAAAGTCCTGTTTTGTTGGTCGTATCGATATTGCTATGTTGTTAGCTTAATGACAAAAGTGGATAGTAAGCCAATCTGTCCTTTAAGTGTACTAGCTTTCTATTTCTAGTTTATCCCCTCTTTGCCCTCACCCTTTCTGTACCTCTCCCCTTCTATCCTGAAAGCTTTCTTGGATTTCTTCTGTACCACTTTATTCCATTTGACCCTTCCATTTGTGTTCAGTGCTCTATCTGAAGAAGTTCTTGCACAAATCCAGGAAAATTAATAAATAGAAATAAACAGGTGATAGATAGATAAATAAGTAGTTGATTCTGCTGCCTGATCCTTTCTGCTCATCATTCCTCATCAGAATAACTCATTCATTTCTTCGTAATATCATAGTATGTACCCATATAATGTTCCTGCTGTATCTTGTCTTGTAAGAAAAGAGTTTGTTTCATCATATCCCTTCTCCTGCATACTGAGTACCTTTCTTGTGGTATACCACTGGATTCTTTCCAGCAGCCTAATTTCCCTTATCTTTTACGGCCTTTCAAATTACATGAAGCATTCATGGTGTTGTCTGACCAGGGCTTAGTAAAGTGGAAGCATTGCATCTTTGCTTCAAGAATCTGTCCATCTGAGGATACATATCAGCATTCTTGTACATCTGCCCTGCTCGCTCACTGAGCTTGTAGTGGTCCATTCCAGGTGTGACCAGCATCCACAGATTCTTTTTGTGCTTTTTTACCATCTGTACCACTCCCCTCTGCTGATCATTTCACACCAGGGTATTGTGGTCAAAGTGCAGTATTTTGTATTTGTCTGCATTTAAACTTATCTGTCACTTTTCTGTACACTTGTTCAGCCTTTTTAAGTCATCTTCAATCCTTCAGTGCTGCACTTATGTTTGTGTCATTAGTAAAAAGGCTTGCTCCTTTCCTGTTTTTCCTTAAACTTGTCTTCAACACACTCTAAGGAACGCTGGATACAGTCAACCCTGTGTGTTTACTTTTTATTTCCTGTATTCCTGACATTGATTTCTTCTTCACAACCCTGAGTTCTGTCCTTCAACCTTGCACCACTTTAGTTCTTAGTTGAATTCTCATTCACTGCAATTTACTAGCAACTTCCTGTGCAGGACTCAGAGGCATTGGTGAAGTTTAGGTAGACCATGTCTACCACTATTCCCATCTCGTTCTTAAAAACTGAGGCAAATTTGTCTAACAGTTCCTTTTGGTGATGAACTCATGTTGGTTTTTGTGTTGGAGATTGGATTCTGGCAACC